>NC_070584.1:13963239-14263239 GCF_027409825.1 Scomber japonicus
CCCTCTGTCATCAAATGATGCATGGACCTTTAAATCTCTGAGCTTGATTCGGTTGGTTTCTCTGGTTGCTGAATGAGGTGGGCAGAGAGGATGTAGGGGAATAGGGAAATTCCAGAGGGAATGACTTTGGTAAGAAAGCAGGCAGGAAGTGAACAAATGAGTAAGTGGATGAAAATATTCACATTCCAAACTGGTTGAATGTGTTCTTATGCAACAAATTGGTCTAATAAATTGACATTATTTTAAACACATCCAAGAAGGCAACCACCACACTCTGTTTATTGCTCATATATGCTGCTGCCCCTCTTCTTCCCAACAGTGGTGTAGGTGCTTTCTTGCATCTTTGTCTGAGTATGTGGGTATGTCTTTGGCAATGTGGGAAATTCTCTGTATATATACTGTCTAAATAAAAACAAAAAGATTCAAAAAAGTTCCTTTTCTAGTTTATTCCGGTCTGTGTTTGATGTGACAACACTTGAAACAGGTCTCTAATCCTCCTCCGTGACATTTGAGATGTTTCATCACAATTATGGGTTACAATATGGTCTGCCTGCTGTGTAGTAAACAGAAACATTGGTCGGTTGTTGTTATTATGCGTCCCTGTCTGTATTTGTGTATGTTCTAAATATAGTATGAAGGGCAGTGGCATCTTGTCCGATTACTGTGTCTTTGTTTTGGCCTTTTAAACATGCCAAAATTGCTGCTTGTTGACTCATAGCTTGTTGATTTTGATAAAACTGCTCATCAGTAACCTCCCTCTCAACAATGTCAGTCTTGTGGCAACTGCTCTTTTTGACCTTGTCATCCTGTTGTGCGCATCAACACGCAGCTCACTTGTTACCTGCTGCGGCTGCTCTAACCTTTTCAACAATTATCCGCTTGCTTCTTATAAATAGCCTCGCTTGTTCTGTCTGTTCCATTTCAAAACCAGCCACGCTCTCCCCCGGCTCTTTGCTGCAGCAGCACAGGGAAACTCGATCCCAGAATTTAAACCAAAGTAATAAACAAAGACAGAAAATGCCTGAGAGCCAGCTCTTGCAGGCCTGAGATATGTCATGTACCATGAAACATTAAGGGTGCTGTAACAAGGGAAAAGCACTGACTGAGTTTTTCCAGTAGCATGCATGTCAGAGAAGAATTGTAATAAAAGCCATGTTGTAATAGCAAGTAAACACAGGCTACAGCCAAAATAATAAATCATCATAGAAACATGCAGTCAGTCAATAAGCATTTATATCTGCCTCTTGGCTTCCCAGCATGCTCCTAACTGGTAACGAAGCCATTTTTTTTCCTTCACAATTTTTACGTAATTGATGACTCTCAGTGAGCGTGTCTTTAATTGTGCTACCCTGAGGGGGTGAGCTTAGTGCTTAGTTACGGAAACACTGGTGAGCACTCTTTCCTGCCAAATGTTAAAGATGGCACTTATTCTTGAGTGAGGTTTGTCGTTTTTATCGCTTGCCTGCTGGACAGCGCCGCTCTTCTCTGGTGGGCAGCTCTTATTAATTTTTTTATTTTTTTATTTTTTTTGCTCTCCCTTTCTCTGTTATTTTGGCTCAGAACGCTTCACCTGGCAAAGAGATCCTCTCTGCTGTCATCAGCACCATTAACGGCCACAACAAAGTAGCTTTGAAGCTCTGCAGGGCTTAGGCCGTAATAGGAGGACAGCTCCAGGCTCACACTATAATGGAGAGAAAGCTCAGGGGCTCCACTGTTTGCTCCTTAGTTCAGATTTCTGTCCCCTTTCATACGATAACGGTCTAAAGCCATCAGGACCAATTCTCTGTCTGTCTCATCGCCTACCTTTCTTACAACCTTTTACTCTCTGTTTGATCGCGTTCCGACAATAAAGAGGGAGCTGTCACAACTCTACATGCAATAGACATACATTAATATGTATTATATACTTAGGATAAATGAAGCCAAAGGGTTGAATGCATGACAGTGAAATCACAACTCTCTGCAGCTATTGTCAAAGCAGAGGTAACAACTGCTGGAAGCTGGGTATTTATTGCTGTCTCGTCTGTTAATTGGATGCATTATGTTCATTTCCTTTGCCGCTTTTCAAATCTTAATCAGGTGGTTAATTCACTGTCCTGCAGGCTTTAAACAGCTGGCTCCAAACGTAGATGCTTTTCCTCTCTTCATCTCTGTCTCTGTCTTCATCTTCTTCATCTTCGGCATGGGTCTACATAGTTTTTTTTTTTACTTGTTTAGAAGTCAAGCAGGGGAGAGTTTGTGTGTATTTGCACCCCTGCTTGTGTGTGAGGTTAGTTGGGTAGGTTAATGTGAGTGTCTCCTGCCTGGTCTAGCATTAATACAATGAAGCCAGTGAAAATGAGATGGGGATTATTTGTCTGACAGGTCTAAGTCAGTCCACAGAAGAAAAGACCAAGCTCATCCCTGCTGCTGCGAGGAGCCTTCATTAATATAATAACACTCCTCAGTGTAACAGCTAGCATGCTTCACACTCCTTATGTGATACGTGCACACACATAGACACTTAGCGGCCGCCTTGCCAGACCCTCCATGGCCACCTCGCTTCTTATTTATATATTTGTCACTTATTCTTTCACAAAATTCACAAAAACGAGAGAGAGGGAGCTGATTATGCTCTCTGCCGTCGCTTCTGCTTGTGTTTTATGGACCATCAGCTCAGCATTTCCTATTGTCACGTTCATTTCCTGGTGCTGATAAGCAATAATTGCCAGTGCAGTGTGGCAGTTGACTTGTTTCTTCCTTGAGAGTTGCTATCCAGGCCAAAACAGGCTTTGAGACACTTTTCGTTCCTATGAAAAGTCTACATCAATATCTTTGTCGGGAGGTAGGGAGAGTTTGTTTGCATCTGATAATCCCTTTTCACTCCTGAAATTAGTTTCTCTCTCTTGAGGCTAACATGCAGGAGCAAAATTACAAATGAGCGAGGATTACAAATGTAAATGTGTGAAACAGAGCAGATAGGTGAATGAGTGGAACATGTGCATGTGTCCGTGCATGTGCCAGAGTGTGTGTGTGTGTGTGTGTGTGTGTGTGTGTGTGTGTGTTTGTGGAGGCAGTCTCTCTGCCAGCAATCAAGGAGTCTTGCTGGTATACTCACCTGATTGAAATGAATAGATTCCTGGATAGTGGACACATGAGGGGAGTGGGGAGTGTAGAGTGGAAGCCGGAGGACTTGTCCCAGCTCAGTGGATCATTAATGCACCTTAGCACCACCAGCTACACCAGGCAGTGAGCCAACCCTAAAACAGAGACTAAGACGTGGTGCCCTCCACGGGCCAGCCTGGGCTGGGTAGAGGGGTAAAGCTGAGCCCCTGGCATGTTTTAGGTATCACTCATTAGTATCCATACACAAACTAATGAAGAGCCAGGAGAGAAGAAAGAGAGAGCGCGCCAGAGAATGAGGCACAAATCCAACTGAACAAAGACAAAAAGACAAAAAGACACAAATATGCACACAAACAGTGGAAAAAGCACACACACAGGTGGCTGTTAAAACAGCTCAGCTAACAATCACTGATGTTTTCTCTGCGGAGTTGATATTAAGTTAGACTTAAGGCTAAGGACTGCCTGTGTAAGTAGATGTAGTGAAACATCTCGAAGCAGAACGCTCTCCCGGAATATTTTGGTGAACTAGTTTTCCTTCATCTAACTGCCAGGGGACACGGACACACAGGGGAGACTAGTTATAGAAATAGCCTGCATGGATTTTAGTTCATAAACACAACATCAAGGAAATTTGTCCATGTGTGTCTTTTGTACTGTAGGTGTGTACCAGAGGTCTTTTTTCAGACCTCCAAGACAGCCTGCATCATCAGCATGATTACCTGGAGAGTAATATTGATTTTGTCATAGCAGTTTCTTAATCAAAATATTGTTATTTAGTCTGTGTACACATCAGGACATTTTGTTATGGTTGTCAGGCGTCTCGCTGAGGAAAGCTCAGAGCGGAGGTGCTTGTTTTTAAGGCTCAGTGAGTTTACGGCCAAGGCAACTAGTTTCTCTTCCAAGGCCTCCTGAGACTCAACCCAGAGGACCTTGGACTAATTCTTCTGCATCACATTACCATTCTCATTAATGTGACTGATTATACACTTGGAAACAGCAGACCTCAGACGAGAGCCAACCAGCCAAAGTGTTTACTGGCACACTGGTGTGAAAAATCAGAATGCCCACTCGTGTCGAGTCATTTGTGTCTTAGATCATTCTGACAGCTGCGTACAGACCTTTGACATCTCATTCTCTGTCAGAAATGAATTTCCATCTTATTTAGATGGTGATTCAGTATGTGAGGTTGAGTATGCTCAGAGCTAGTGTGTTGCGTCAGTGTATTTCTGCACTTCTATGTGTCTGAGGGAGAGATTACAAGATAGAGTCAACTTGATGTTGTAGATGCTTTTGATCACACACAATTTGAAATGTGATGTGGGAACAACTTTATGCAATGGAGTGTATTGCAAAGAATTGTCAGAAGTACCAAAATACAATATACAGAAAGAACCAATTTTGCAGGTTTTTGTAGAAAAAGCAGTGGTGTTCCTGAAGCAAGTTGTTCTTACAGTATATAATGCCTCCCCTTGTGTTTATTGTTTGAGGAACATCACAACAATGCACAAAATAGCCTGCTATGATCACTGACTTCAGAAAGGAAACTAGAAATTATGTGTAAACTAGAAAATGACTGTCTTGGTCTTTCCAGGGCACTAAGTGGTGGCCCAGAATGGGCCAAAAAGTAATAACACATAATGTATAAGCCATTTTTGTGATAATTAGATGTTGTGTAGAGACTGTTTAAAATGCAGACAGACTTCAGAGGAAAGGAAAACACAAATCCTCAGAGCCATCAGGCTGTCCTGACTATAGCCATTATGTGTTTCATTACAACTGGAACACAACATAAATAGCCTGTTATTTCAGAAAAGTGTACTTTCGTTAGCTCCCCTCAGAATAAAGATGGAAATTATTCTGAGCCTGACTATTGCTGTGTTCAGGTATATTTTTAATCAGTGTTCTCCTTAATATAGATCAACACATCCTCCCACCATTAGATACATTCTGTTGGCTTAATACAGAGCATAGATCCTGTTTCTTAATTCAGATCAAGACTGTCTTTATTTACGCTCAGAAGTACAGATTTAGAAGCGCACCCCTCACCATGCAAAAAATGAAGTAATAGAACAAGAATGACAATTAAATGACATAAGAAGATAAAAAGTTGTACATATAGTAGTAGAAGCTTGATTATAGCCTTAATAATTTCTCTGAAACTAGCCAAGGCATCAACCTCAAAAATCTGTTATTCCAGGAGATTGGAGCAAATGGCTTAGTTCCCCCTCTAATGTAATGGTGTGTGCCAGTGTGTGAAACTGTGCAATAATAGAAACTCTGCTTTGGTTAGCTGATGATTTTGTGAGAGGTACTTACATATAATCGGATCAGGCTTGACCACCATGAGTCTCCAAACCTAGATATAAAAAAATAGTGGTAAATCTCACTGGATATTGATGGGAAATCTGGATTTAAAATTGTAGCTATAGGAACTGTATGGCTAAGGTTTGATAGGATGAGTGGGTATGCAGTGGTTCTTAAGAAACTGTAAGTAACTTAATTTGATGTGTTTTACTGTAAATGCTCAGTGGGACATTGACTCAACTCATCCTTTAAGTCACATGAAACAATGATTATAAGTTCTGAAATGGTGACTACAAGTTTTAACTCACTTAAAATAAAAATGACAGTTTAAAAAAATCTATTTTCTATAATCTATAATATAAGATCATAGAAATAGTTGAGTATGAAGTGTGCATAGTTTGAGGTATAGTATATCATCCTAAAACCAGAATTAGACTGCTATGGACTACATTGAACAATCACATTAAGGGGCACTCCATCTAATTTACATATGAAGTCCAGTTTGCTTGTCAAAAGGAGACTTACTCAATCCGTGAAAGCAGTTGCATAAAGTGTTGCAAAGTGTGTCAGGGTGATCAGCGTGCTCTCAGTCTGGGCTAAAGGTTTCACATTTTAAAAGAGAAATCCTGCATTATGACCTCTAGGTGAGGAGTTATTAAGGCAGTGAAAGCCTTAAAATAAGACAAGTAAGATTATGGATCCAGTGTTTTTTAGTTCAGTTTCATCTCTTGTGAGTCCCCAAACTTTATAGAAGTGCAATACTAAATCTCTAGAGTACCCCTTTAACTGCCACCCCCATTCTCTCATATATATTGTGCTCCCGGTAGAGGAAAGGGATGACCTTCTCCAGCGAAATTGGTGCTTTCATAACTTCCTCTATGAATGTCAAAATGCCACTGGATGTGCATCATGAAGGTCAGCATTTTTGGGGGTCAAACTTCAACAAAACTATTCTTTGATTACAAAAACTGGAGGAAAATCAAGGCAATGGGTGCCACAGTGGTGTGTGTAGTTGTTCAGGAAACTTCAGCACCACTGAAAGTGTTGCACTATGCAATGTGTGTTTGGAGCGTTTGATGAAAGTAGGGTAAGAATCAGCCCTGATTTTGAACTCTGAATCATCTCTCTTAAATCATTGTGTGACTGCCCTCTGTCTTCCCACCACTGACCTAACTGAAGCCACTGGCTATCAGAAACAATTATCAAGATTGTGTCAATGGAGTCAGTGGAGCAGGTGAAGGCATCAGTATCCCAGTGTAAGTCTCAGGTCAGTGGCAGGGAATGAGGGGTAATGGCCTTCACTTGTTATAGTGTGTGTTCAACTGGAAGATCAGCTCAGCCAGAGAAGCTATGTGCCTCTCCACAGGGACTTCTGTACCAAGCTGCGCAGAGTGGTGCTTTCAGACGAAACAAAGCACAGTGTTTGTCTATCTCTTTTTGAGTATATATATAAGTGTTTGTGTGGTTTTTTGAGTTTTGTATCCAACCACAGTCCAACTGACCTGGAGTGTGTCCAAAGGCCATACTACAAGAAGTTTCTCTTCTGCTCTCTTGTCCTCTCCTCTCCTTGTCCACTATTTTCTCTCTGTCAGCGTCGGCTTGGGCACAAAAAGGAGAAGAGCTTGGGTCACTTCCAAAATGATTTCCGTTGCCGCATAAGTGCATTTGGAAGAATGCAACTTGGTACATGCCAGGAAAGGGAAGAAATAAATTACCCTAGAGTGAGTGCTTGAAGTGGGCCAATCGAAGTTCAGTTGGAGGAAGACTACGATTGCCTCTTGCCAAGGCCCAGCAGGGCAAATTGAAGAATTTAGAGGAGTGGAGAGAACAGCATGAGGTGGAGAAGGAGAATAAGCTAGAATAAATGAGAAAGATTGCCGGACTTTCGAGAAAGGTTGTTGCTGCTTTCCATGGTCAAGCCCAGGATGTAGTGGAGCTTTGAGTAGCAGACTGGGAAGATTACAGCAGAAAGACGATAAAAGCTGACAAGGATGAAGGGTCAAAATGAGCAAATGTTGGCTTGAAAACTGCCATTAAATTGGAACAAACAGCTGGAGACTTGAAAAGACAAATGAAGGGGGTACGAGGACTGAGAAGATAGAGCTCAGGGGAAGGCATTGTGTGTTTGTAATTCTTCCGGCGTGTGCATGTTCTTTCCCCCCTGTTGCTTTTGCAATTATTATCCTGAGACCAGGGGCAATCTCCCTGAAGTTAAAGTGCTCGAGACACTTGGGTGGCTTGATGGAGTTTGGCACCTTGCGGCGCAGACACAGGGCCTAGAGACACCACTTAGTTAATTAACCAAAAAGACTAAAACCGATTCTCCAGGCTGATAAACAGGAATGAGGTGAAAATGTACATCTTCTCCCTTCCCTTCTCAAGAGAAACTCCTGAGAGAAAAATCTTGCAGCTAGTTTTAGGCTGTTTGCTTTTCTTCCAGCAACAAAGACTTGAAATGTTATCGGCAAGGGTAGGAGGGGGAGGTACAAATTTTCGGTTTCATTTGAAGTTTTTTGTTGTGGAAAAATGAGAAATCTGCCTTATCAAAAGTCGCTGCATTTACTTCATGTGCCTTCACTCTTTGATACATGTTCAGCGTATTTTCTGTCATTTATGGGCATGCTGTGCATTTATAGAACTTATAGACTCCCTGCGGGCTTGGTCCGTTGTATTTCCACCGACAGACTGTAATTCCTCTGAGAAATGTGCCTGTGTGTATGTGTGTGCACACATTGTGGTGCAAGTCTGTTTTTTAATGCAGCAGGAGGAGAATGTTGATGAGTACGGGTAAATATAGGAACGTTGGCAGACAAAGCATGCTGGGTTCTTGTAAACCAGTGGTGGAAATGATTAACATCCGAGCCGTCCCCAAATGATCCCCGACCGCTTCCCCACCCAGTCATTTGTTCTCACTGTCAGTCTGGGGGCCTCATTTTCACTTGGTGAAGGAAGGCGCTGTAAAATTATTTTAAGGGAAACACTTTGTCTCAATCTTTTTAGCATTTTTCTATCTTAATTACAATCTTCATTTTTAATAGTAATTTCTCAAATTCATGTCTTTTCCTTTCCCTTGCACCAGAATGTTGGCAATTTAGGTGCATGATTCACAGACGATGCCTACCTGCTGTGATTTATCTGTCTCACCGTGTCCTCCTTCCTTTCCCAGCAGCATTTTGCTGAATATCTTCTGAACAGTGCCCTGTGTTTTCGGGAGACAGATTATGCGGTGGCTACTCTGTCACTGCTGACTCTAGCACACAACCTGCAGAGTTTGCAGACATCCTATGACCTCTCATCTTTTCATGGCTGTACACATTTAGCCATCCAGGCCTTGCACCCTGTGCCCTGACATTTTAGCTTTGCCCACCTATTTGCTCTGTCCCATCTCATTATGGAGACACATCCATTGCTGTCACAATGGCTCTTTCAGATGGTCTAGCTTGTGTCCCTGATGCTGTGCTCCGGCTTCTGTGTGCTCTCATCTGTTTTTAATCGCTGCTGTAAACTTCATGTTTTCTTCCTTTACAAAGCCTGAACTCTGCAAAAAATCATCCTTCCCTGCTCCTTTGCTGTTCTACATTCAGTTCCACCTCAAACCATAATGCTCCTCTATTCTGGAATTCCCATCCCTTTGCATCTTGCTTCATGCTGAGATGCTCAGCTCCTGCCTGCATGACTGTGGTCTGAGTCTGCCTTTCTAAACATTTCCCTTCATTACACCGGGCCTTGTTGCAGCTGCTCTGCAAACTGACTGGCTGTGTGGTTCATCGAGCTGCCGTGTCAGTAATAGTTGCCAGGCACCAGCTTTTGTTCCCCTCAGAGGTAATTGCTACCGAGGGGATTAAGTAATGATATGACAAAGGTGAGGGCATGGGCGTTCCACCCGTCATCCATCTCTGAGAGTGAAGTGAGAAGTGTCGCTCTCTTGACATTTCTTAGGTCAAGACTGTAGAGCTTTGGTGTTAATCACCTGCAGAATGAGACTGTGAATAACAATTATATTCATATGAGGACCAGCTGAACTGCTGTAGTTTTAATCGTTTTGACTGTTGCAGGTGTGACTGTCACTCTATCTCTCTTTCTTTCCCTTTCCCTTGCATATCCGACTTTGCACTATTTTTGCTCTGTCACGTCTCTCTGATTCTAAATGTCAGCGATGCAGTTGGGCAGTAAAACTGTTTATCCTGGGCTTCAGCGGGCTTAAAAGAGGAAAAAAAAATACACAGCAACATTATTCTGCCTTTCACGACAAGGGCGACATTGAAAGAAAAAAGGAGATTACATCACAAACACAAATGCACGCACTGTGTGCAGAAACACAGCCACCACCTCCCGCAGACAACTAGACCTAACTTTCTGCTCCCACAAAGTTCTCTTCTTCTCTGTCCTTAGCTTCCCTCTTTTTCAGCTGTACATTAAAGCAACATAAAACAGAGGACAAAGCAGATCCCCAGTGTTTCAGCACTTGAATGGCTTGATTTCCATTCTGGTAGATAAGTAGTGTCTTGGCCTGCCAAGTGGTGTGTAGACAGATCACGGCCCGGTCCCACCTCTATAAAGAAATCTACTGTACACAGTGTCGACTGATAATGAGATACACTCTGCGTCCAACAGAAGTCTTTTCACTTCCCCTCCGTCACTGTGGGCTGAGTCAGTTTAGAGACTAGCTCTTAAAAAACACATTTAAAAGGTGCTATGCCTCACACACATCCAAAAAGGCATATATCTGCTTACCACAGAGAGCCATGGGTGAATTATCACCACACAGTGAGGCGAAAACAGAAAAAGACAGAGTTAGAAAGACACTGTTTGACTATTTGACTCTCTCTGATCTCATTTAACTCCATGTCCCCTTATAAACACATCGCAGCATCTGCTGATGACATCTTGCCCTCTCACTGGGACATGAGAGAGGCTGGAAGAGGGTGCTTCACTATAGGACTTCTTTTGCTCACCAGGCACGTATCACATACACACATACACACTTTACACCACTTAAGTCCCAGTGCAATTTGCGGTGGAAATGAAAACACTCCAATGGCAGAGAGTCTGACAGGGTGTGAGAGTTTTTATATATGGCCTCTTTTCTTTATTAAACACTCCTTAGGTGAGATAAAGACATAAACACCCCATTCATAGCTTTGAGATAAATTGCATTTAAGGTGTTTACAGTGTATCATCCAAATTTCCTTCAGCTTATTCCTGGCACAACAACCCATGCTTACATGCTCCTCTGTTCCATTAACCACCCCAGCTAAATCACTAAAAGCAAGCCATTATCAAGAAGAAGAAACTGCTAAGAAAGGATGATCTGTTGTCTTGTGTGTTTATAGTCTTACAAAGAACTTTAATGGATTTTAATGTAGGCCGCTACAACACGTGGACACTTCCTGGTTGAATTATAGTAATTAGATTGGCATAAGATCAGCCACTTACCGCATGTCTTACTCAGACAATTAAGAGGTCTCAACTCAGAAAACAGATTGACTTGAATACAGCAAGATTGATTTATGATGTATTTAAATTAAAAGCTGTCTGCCTCCTGATATGATGTTAAACATGGTTCTTCCCACAGGCCTCCGCCGTCCTGATCGACCTACCTAGGGACACCTTGGGTCCAAATCGGCTCACTTAACTCAGTGACTCCCTTTTGCACTACCTCCCAGCAGTCCAATGCATTTATGCTGCTCTTTATGTCGAACCACTCTGCATGCATATGAGCTGTTTTGATGCTAGTAGGCAGGAGTGAAAGAGACTGAGCTTTTTTTTCTTTTGCTTTGAAGCTGCTAGGCTGCTCAAAAGTTGCTCTAAATCTTGATGCTGCAGATAAAGTATGTTTCTTAAAAATACAGCATAGAAACAACAATATAGCTACTGGAGTGGAGTTTCCTCTCATGCTGTAATACTACTCCTGCGACTATTTGTAAATGGAACATCTGCGGCTTGCAGTAATGCCACCAATATAATAAAGTGGATCACAGAGCTCGCTCTGATCAGGTCAGATTGTGCTATGTGGGTTTTTAGGATTGGGATTGTGTTGTTTGGCCATCTTACAAGGAGCAGAGGTGTGGGGACTGATGCCAAAGAAATACCAAAGAGCCTTTAGAGAACTGCCAAAGGACGGGGAATGGTTGTTTAACAAAGTTCCCCAATTCGTGTTTTGTTTGGCCACATAGCCCAACAATACATATGACTCCCATTTGTCCTATTAACTTAATCTCCTTGCACAATCCCTCCTTCTTTCCCTCTCCTTCCTGCTCTCTTCTCACAAAGTTAGTATCACACCCTATGGGCAGAGTAGTTTCTGATTAAGGAAACTGAATCAAGCTCAAACTGCCAGGGGTACAATAGGGAGCAGACGATATTACTTGGCTACAGGATGGCCCACCTTTTCCTGGCCTTCCTCTACACCACTAGGTTTTATAACAAGGTTGTGACTGAAATTCATGACGAAGGCAAAGCATTCCCACTTTCTATCTCCTTTAAAATAACTTGACTGAATATTTGCAAGCGCATGAGCATCCAGTCGTCTCTGAAGAGTTGCTCCCAGCATTTGGCTCCTCATCTCACAGCTAACAGGAGCATTTTATTTAGCTGTTTGTCACGCCGTAAGACATGGGAGACCTCAATCTCTCCCCTCTCCATCTACCATCACCCGCACGACTCCAGCCTGAGAAGGCCTAATGGAAACTCTGCTGTTATTGAGGCAGGTTTGTGGGGGAGGGGCTGCCTGACTGTCACTCCGATGGAATATTGGATAAACAGGGGTCAGAGGTCATGTTTACACAGCAAATCCACCATGTCCTTCATGTCATGTCAAACAGGAGATATATGGGAAAGAGAAAAAGGGAAGCTTCACTTGACGTGGCATCGACTTTCACTCTTTTTTGCTCACTGTCAGTCAGACACTCCTCCCACCCCCTGCTTTTTTTGGCTATGGGAGAAGTACAATAACCAATAATGTCTTTCCTCTGATACGATAAAGAGCTGTCATGATTGATTTCCATGCTGCTACGACTCTGCACCCTGAATTAATTTGGATCTGTCTTCATCCTCCATTCTGTCGCTCCTCTGTTCCTCTCTGTCTCTTTCTTCCTCTAGTTCTGCTCTGCACCCACGACTCATTTAAAATACCTTAATGCTGTTGGCCATTGTCTGTGGTTTGCTGGTGGTGTTTTGGCACGAGCAGATGTTTGGATTTCGACTGCCTCTGAGATGAACGCTAAAATTGTCCAGGCGGTTTCAGGCTTACGCTCAGCAGTGGTTTTGAGGAGTCAAAGTCGAAGGAGAAAACTTTTTTGTCTCAGCACACTTCTTTTCCTACACTGCAACTCTCAACTCAACTGAGCTCAGCACTGAAGATTACGGAGAATAGCTATGAGGTTTTTTGTAGTTTAATCCCTCTTTCAGGTTAAGAAGAGGAAGCGCTTTATCTTCGTGTGTGAGTAAGTGATAGAGAGAGAGAGAGAGAGAGAGGAAGAGAGAAAGAGAACGGCAGAGGTGATGGTGGAGATGATTGGCCCGAGTGGTCTGCATGAGTCGTGCAGATCAAGGTCACATCACTGATTCCCCCCGGCTGTTAGGGTGAGAGCGGGTGACCTCTGCTTCATTAACTCCGTAATTTGCTCATAGCTCTCCCTCTGTGTGTATGTGTGTGCTTTGTTTGCGTGCATGTCGAGAGGCTGATGGAAGGGTTTTGTTAACGAGGGAGACAGCATCAGGCCAGATATGAGAGAGGAGCAAGTGAGCAAGAAAAAGTAAAGTTTTTCCAGTCAGCTTCTTGATGCTTCCTGCTGTCCTGTTCCCTTCCTCCAAACTGAAAAGAAGTGCTGCAGGCAGAACAAGCAGACAGGTCTTTGATCTCTAAGATGATGGTTACCAATCCCCTCTCTCTCCCTCACTCTCTCTTCCCATCCCTGCCTTTTCTCGCTCTTAACAGCCATACCACGTCCTCCGCAGAGATATACCTAATCATATTCCAGCCAAGCAATGACACACCCAGCACCTTTCTTTTCTCTCTGTCTCTCTGTGTTTCTTTCCATCTACCTGCCTTTCTTGTCACCATTCATGCCACCTTGCTCCATCTCCTCACGTCATCTCCTCCCTCCATCTCTGTCTGCTTCATGCGGCGATTGAGAGTGGAGTAAACACGAGTTGTCACACACTTCATCCCAAGCTCGTCTCGGTTCAGCTGATGAAATGATGCATCCCGTCGACACGCTCAGGAGCAAGCATTTTCTGTGCATGAGGGGCGGCTGGCAGGCAGGTGGAATCTTGGGTAATAAATGTAGAGGGTTTTGCTTCTTCGAAAACAAAAGAGTTTGAAACCTGCCTGTAAGAGCCGGGACATAAATCGCTTTAGGGCGTAAATTGCATTGCAATATCCCTTTTATTTGTTCAGTGCATAATGTGAGATTTTCTCCCACAGTCATACGCTGTTTTGTCTCTAATTCGTCAAAAATCAACCTGGACTTACATTTCAATGCAACTTTGTTTAATTAGATCAGGCAGAATTTGTTTTAGGATCTCAGCCGAATAATCACATTAAAGAGTGAGACCTCGCTAACTGGCACTGAGTTACATGCTTTAATCACAATTCTCTTGGCAATTTAAAAGGCAGTAGCATTATTTAATGAGCTTCTAATTTGCCTATTGATTTGAATTTTATTTATCTCTACCCAAATTCAGCCATCCCGGGAGGACTGTTTGTAGATAATATATTTACTGTAGCAGTCAACTGTAAGTAAGCAAGCATTTGGATGGCTCCACTCTCAATGAGCTCAATTTCATGTGTGTGTGTGTGTGTGTGTGAGAGAGAGTGTGTGTGTGTGTGTGTGTGTGACAGAGATAGACACTTTAAACAACTGAATGGAAAATATCACTTGTCAAGATTACAGAGGGCTGGAGGCTATATCAGAAATAATGACTCCATAATTGTAATAGGTTGCGTGTTGACAAGCTTGATTACAAAGACTATTCCTCTGAAGTCAATGAAGATATCTCGCACCTCCCATTACAAATACACACCAAGGACATCTATAAAGGGTTGACTTTAATATGAAGAAAAGATTGGAAATGAATATTTAATGTTGTCTTGCAACTTTTTTATGTTTTGCCATTCTTCATTTAGATCTTCACAGTTTATCATCAGTAAATCATCTTGTCTTTAGATCTACTGTCCAATTGTTGATGTGGTGTTTAGTTCTCTTGAACAAACGGAGTAACGAACTGGGTTTGTACTGATAAAGGTAATTAATTATTGATTCCTCGATGAATTCTTTTTGGAGATTACTAGGCAGAATATTTTAATAACATAAGTGCAACGACGAGGAGGGCTGTCACCCCGAGCAGAGACTGGCAGCAGTGCTGTTAAGTGCTTTACACATAGGTGCATTTCCATTGGTATTCCTCCCATTCACTGCAATAAAAACAGGTTAGCACTGTCAGGATTCAAGTGGGATAGCAGGGGATTATAGGGTAGGACGGTGTCTTTTCCTCTTAGGTCTCTCACTCTTGCTGTGAGTGCCTCTCTCTAACTTGCTTCCCCTCTATTTCTTGCTTCCTCCTCTGTCCTCTATTCTTTTGTATGCTGTGGGAGTGTTGTTTGGACCCTGCAAAGCTCTGATTAGGGGACTGTACTGAAAATAGCTCGGTTTTTCTTATTTCTCCCCCGATGAGGATGGACAGACAGATGGACATACAGGCCAGCAGGTAAACCACTGGAAATAAAACAAAAACATGTTGCGCTGGAGATAACTAGCAGCAGGAAGAGTAAAGGCATCAGTTGAGCAGAGGCGCTGCTGGAGACTTTTGGCTCGCATGCAAAGGAGGAGTAAACTTTAAAAAATGCCTGAAAAAACTGTAGCAGCTCAAACAATCTTGTCAACTATTCTTTATACCTGTGCATTATGTTTTGAGGCCTGGAAGTACAATCTTAAAGGGGACATGCATGGATGTGATGTGCATATACTTATTCAGATGTTCTTTAAATACAGCTGTGATCAAAGGTATGGTTGATATTTTACCAGTTAACATTGACTTCAAGTTCAACCATAACTGCACACAACATATATTTTAGATGAGACACCTGCAGCAACCTTTCCTTATTCTTCATAGGGGGATATTTTTAGTTAGTAAATCTACCTGAATGTGCAGTCAACTACATTGAGCTTATCTTGACCTCCTTTGAGTTTCTAGAAACAAACCACAAACATAAATCTTGCCCTCAGTCATCAAATCCATTCTTTAAAAAAATAATATTAGAAATAAAATGGGAGCTCTAAAAACAGCTTACTCACTTAAACAAATGATCAAGCATGTAATTGATAATGAAAATCACAGGACCATTTGAAAGCCCACACAAACACCCAAACACTGTTAAGGGCTCCAACATGAATTCCCAGCTGACTGTGGTCTACTGTAGTTAAAGAGGCATTTGACAATGTCTGACTTTTATGAATGAACTTTTTTAGCAAAGAGAAAACCGAAAAACAGGATGTAATGTTCGCAGACTGTAGAATCTCTTTAACACTGAGCCATTGATCCGCTGAGATTTCATTTACTCACAGTCAATAGGGAGTGCACAATGGTCAGCAGGGATAAAGTCTGACAACAGGAAAAGACCAACACTATTAAATGTTATTATCTCAGTCAGCCTTTACTGATAAACTGCATCTGTCAAAAACTGATTTTACTCCAACTGTGGCACTTGGTAGATGAGAATTAAAGACACTAGGTGACATGGGTGCCAAAGTGATACAAAAACAGTAGATGTAATTAGAGAAGACGAGAGGAGGAGGAGCAGGTGAAGTGACAGATTTGATGACAGAGTGTAGTACAGTCCAGGGTTTGGGGTGGAGTGGGCTGCTAGTGAAGAGAAGGTTGGGTATTGTGGAGCACAGGCTAGCTACTAGAGATGGAAGTAATGTGTCAGACAAAGTGACATGTCGATTGGGAGCTTGGAAATGGATGGGTGTTCATTAGTAAGAGCACACAGCAGTGTAACAGATTTCCTCCAACCCCCTCCCCACCATCTCACACACAACATCTTCAATTTAAAGTTAAAGTAATGGAATGAGGATAGATAGTAAAATCTTCAGAGAGGAGACTGTGGAGTGGTGAAGGTGCTGATATACCACAATCTCGATTCACCTTCTCACAGATTAAGCCCATTCTGCCTCGTCTCTCTCTTTCTTTGTTCCCACGTCTCCCCCCACCGATATGCAACTGTTTCACATCGACTCTTTCCTCCTTCTGTTCTCTCTCAGTCTTTCTCTATCCTTTAGTGTTTTCTCTGAAATTTCCATTCTCTGTCAAACTTTGGCAGAGAGGTCTTTTCCATTCTCTCATGAACACATTATAAGGCCTCTGTACAAACAGCTGCTATTGTATTTGAGAGTGGGGTTTGGCAGTTTTAGTGTGTTTCTAACTGCATTACAACTGTGTCACATTTCATTTAAATAATGTTAACTTGATTGTAGAGATAGACTACAGATAAAACAGACAAAACTTTAAAAAAACATCTATTTGGAAATATGAGAGCAAGTAGTGACATATTATTTGACACCTTTACACAATGTAGAATAAAGCATACGTTTTATAGAGTACAATATTTCAAATGCGGGCACACTGCTAAAACCATTACTTACCTAAAAGCATTCAAGCTCAGTGAGGTCTACAAATGTCTTGTTTTTTTTAATATAGTAATATCTTGGGTTACATTTCTCATGACTAATGATTGTAAAATCTTTTCTGATGTTACCAAGCAGCACTGTTTGTAATCTGACACACAAAGTATAAATTGAGTTTGAACAACCACATTCCTTAGCAGGTTTGAAGATCCAGACAGGTGGGTGTGTTTAATGCCTGAGGACTGACTCACTTGTATTTCCATTGTACAATTTCAGCCGATCACACAAAAGTGCTGTAATGGATTAAGAAGAGTAATTTAACCCCTGTCAGATATTACAGCCCTGGGCTGTGGTGCTTTACTAGCTAGCGTAGTATACCTTAGAACAAAGTAAGTCAGGTCTAAGCCAGCAGGTAACATGATACGCCCTCCAATGATTCCCAGGGATCCAGGGGTCACACACACATGAACAAGTCACATCTGAGAGAACCATTCCCTCACCGTTGGCTAAAGGAGAGGAACCTGATACACAAACACACACAAAAACACACACTCAACATGCTCTCTCTCACCAGCACAAGAGTGTGAAAGGGACAAGGCTGAGTTAAGTGTAAGGCCCCTGTGAGAGAGAGTGTGTGTTCTGTATCGATTAGTATTTGATCCCTGCCAGTCGCTCCTCTCCTGTGTCTCCCTGCAGGCTCCACGCTGACCTTCTCTGACTGTCTGCCTTCACACACACATTCATCCACACACACACACACGCACGCACACACACACAGGCACACACACACACTGTGCACAAGCATTGTCTCTTGCCACCAGCGTGATAACTTAGCCTTGATGGAGATGGTGTGAGACGTTGTGGGGCCGTTAGGGGCAGAAAGAAACAAAGGGAAAGAAGAAAGAAAAGAAAGAAAGAGAGAATAAAGGAAAGGATTTGGCTTTGGGCATGTGATGGAAGACAAATGGAGTGACTCAATAGGTCCATTATGAGTTGGGGGGTGGTGGTGGTGGGGAGATGGATGGCAAAGATGAAGCTTTGAGAGGATGTGAATAGATGTAGGGAGTTGGATCAGGCAATCTGCTTAACCAGCTTACTGCTTCTGGCCCTGTTCCCCACTCTCCATCCTCTCACACTTTCTGTGTGTAATCAGACGTACTTCGATAGCAGTCATTATCATAACCGTGCCAAGTGTGCAGTAGCAGTTTCCTCTAATATTGCTATTAGGCAAATTCCTCAATCGTCTTACATTTCTGTGTACCTCTATCTGTGACTCAGGGTCACAGGATTCGAAGTAATCTTCAGTATTCTCAGCTAGTCTTTGTATTTCTTAACATTATCTCTCTCCTAACGCTCTATTCTAACTTCCTTTTATCTCCACCATCCCTGCTGTGCCCTTCTCCTTTTAATCTGTGTTCATCCTGCCCTTGTTTTCCCCCCATGCCCTGCTTTTCTCTCTTTTGCTCCTATGTATTTTCCTAGCACCTCTTCATCTTTACTTACTCTCTGTCTCTATAACTGTTAAGTCATGTCATGTTTTATAGTTCTATTTGCTGGCTGGCCTAGCCACTGTAATAGAATTGCTCCATCCTACATGGACAACAGTTTCCAGGGTAACAGAGACGGGGGAGAGAAGGCCACGGAGTGCACTGTGGTGTAGTCAATTTTATCACCAGACTGTTTTTGGCCCATTCTGATACATGCTGCCTGCATCACTGGCAACCTGAGGTTTTTCGAAAACGTAGGACAGCAATGTTTCTATCAGCCAAAACATTATTGCAGTTTTCCACTTATGTGATTGCATTTACTTTGTCAGAATGAGATAAACGTTTGTGTAAGCTGCTGCCGCTCGCTGTGGAGGCTGAGCAGGTGATACATTGTCCATTGTCAGAAGTAACCCTGACTGGCATTTGTAAAGAGAAGGAGTGAGCTAGAATGCCTTGCAGTGATTCACTGGCATTTCCCTAATCACTCCATCTCATCTTTTATTACCTCGGAAAGTCGTTCTCCTGCGGGGTGCTGGCACTGCAGATGTTTCGACTGTCTGCAGTATTGGACATTTTGTCAGCCACAAATAGAGGAGAGGAGACAGACCATAATATGACTGTCAGTAATATTCTCACTTTGCTCCCGGGAATTAATATTCGGGCGCTGAATTGCCACAAACTCTCACAGGTCGGCAAAACTACATTAAGAAAATATTCCTCTCGTAAAATCTTTATGTCACATTTGGGAATTGCAGCAAGCAAAGACGGCCTGCCTGCCTGTAAACCAGATTATTAGAGCTCTCTCTGTACAACATATATACATATATTCAGGGAAACAAACATCCACTAATGCAGCAAGCAATGACATCCTATGTTTTTCACTCACTGGAAAACAGCTAAAAGGGAGGCTGTAATCACATTTTCACTTTGCACATATTTAGGGGTATTAGGGGTATATCTTTGCCTGTCTCTTTCCCCCATGTTCTCAGGGTGTATATGTATATATGTGTGTATATGTATATATGTATATGTGTGTGTGTATATATATATATACACATATATACACACACACATATATATATATATATATATATGTGTGTGTGTGTGTATATATATACATACATACACACACACACACACACACACATATATATATAGATCATAATAGACTGAACTGAAATAGACTTAACTGAAATAGACTGAACTGAAATGA
This sequence comes from Scomber japonicus, assembly GCF_027409825.1. NCBI lineage: Eukaryota > Metazoa > Chordata > Actinopteri > Scombriformes > Scombridae > Scomber > Scomber japonicus. The sequence goes on from NC_070584.1 coordinate 13,982,979, forward strand.
ACTTACTTAACTCCCTTATGTCTTATATTAAATCAAAGGTTTAGTGTATCAAACTGAAACCAGATGTTCACCACAAGTTACAGTAAACAGGGTCATCTTGCAGTTACTGCAGTATAGTATGCTGTATGTAATAGAAAGCAAAGGGGAAAAAATGTAGAAAAACCTCATGTAGGCTTTTGGTTGCAGCAGAATTACAGCAGTGTTCACATTGTTTCTGTCACAATGTTTGTGTTATTGACTTTTTAAAATTCAAATTTCAGTCATTTGTTTTGGAAGCAGCTACATTCTCAGATTTAGCCCTTTATCCTTAGCATACTGTTGCTCCACACTTTACTTGGAGTTGAAATCAGACACCATAATTGACCAGCTTTAACAGTTACCCTCCACTCCAGCTGTCCAAAGATAGACTCATACTAACAGATAGCACACGCTACATCACCAGTATAATCAGACAGGATAATATTCGATGGCCACCTCTCTGGTGCCAATAGATCCCTGTTTGTTATTCCTGCCCGCTGTAATGTCATCGTGTTTCTATAAAAGGGGATGAGATGAGAGAGGGATAGTGTAACTCTGTGGGCAGGCCTGGCCAGTGTACCTAGTTTGCGCCAAATGAGAGGCTGAAAAGAGGGGTGATGTTGTGCAAAGCGATGCAGCGTGGGGCAACAGAGAGAGAGGGAGTATGGCTATATTTAGTCTGACCTGAGTGTCCGTGTGTAGAGGAGGCCAGGCAGAGAAACAGGTGCAGGGGCTGGTCATTATGGAAGAACACAAGAGCCTCACAGTCAGAAGCTGATAATGGGGCCTCAACTGACAACTACCTATAGCCCTACCTCACTGCCTATATTTAGCTCCAATTTGAGATGAGTGGTTGGGGCTTAGAGCTGTATATGTCTCTCTGTGTAGGTGCAAGTCTGTGTGTGTGTGTGTGTGTGTGTGTGTGTGTGTGTGTGTGGGTGTGTGTGTGTGTGTGTGTGTGTGCGTGCGTATAAAAGTGTTCTGGGACTCTTGGAAAAAACAGTGGTTGTGTGGGTGGGGATTGGACACTGGTAAAGCTGTCTCTAGGGAGACTGGCATCTGTTTGAAGACAACATACTGTGTTAGCAGTGTTTGCTCAGGCGATGCAGCCAATCATAGAGGTGTTTCTGACCCCTCAGTATAATGCGTTTCAGCATTACACAAATATGAGCCACCTAGCAGTTTGTCATATCACTGTAACATCTGCTGGTCTCTGCAAGTATGGACTACATGTGTCTTCTTTGTGTGTGCAGTAAAGCCTGTCCTCGCTACTGTTTTTTCCCTTGATGATGTTGTACAGTCATACAAATATCTAAAAGTTGACATGGCTAGTATTAAATGTATCCAGAGTCTTTTGGTTTGGTTTTCCCAGGGGAAAATAAGTTTGGATAGGAATCAGCTTGTGACAATGTATTTGAGAGGACTATATATGTATTATTCTGTACTTTCTGATCCACATAGCTTGTCTCTCAACACAAAACAAATATTAGCTGTCATGTATCAAGTGGAGTCCATCATTTTTCTGTCAGTATCCTCTGTCTGAGAAGACCCAATATACCCCCACAGGGGAGGTTGAAAAACTAGCCAGAACTTCGAGACTGTTCAACCTTGGACTGCTCTCTAGGCCAAAAGTGCTGTGTCACTATACTGAGCTTAAAAAAATGACATTGTTTTAACTTTCTAAAGTAGTGCATTGGCAAACTATGCCATTGCACCTGTAAGGGGAATCCCTTGATTTTAGGGCTTTTGTTGTACATACAAAAAGGACATTGTTGCTCTCCACCATGCAGATAGATGTATTTATATGAAATTGCCTGAAAGTAGCCACTCATGTGGATTTTACTGTACTCTAAGTCAAATGACGAATACAATGTAATCATGCTGAGAGGTACATTAGCAGTTCATCTGGGTGATTACTACTACTTTAAGACCAACATGAATGGGAGACAGTCTGGTTACAGGTTGGCATCAAAGCGTGAACTGCTCACCATGGTAATCCAAGACGGGAAAGCAGATAGCCCCCAATAACTACAACATAGTGGCTCTGTCATAATGAAATAATACCGGTTGCTTCATGTAGAGCAGAAGGAGAAGGTAAACTCCCAACTTTGGCTCTTTCGATTTCACAGAGAAAGAGCACTGTTTTTACTGCAGAGCTTAGAAAATGAGTTTTTTATGCACTGGCTGGGTTGATTTGTGCATTTTATATTTCTATTTTGTTGCCAAACAGCGAATGAGTCAGTTGGGAATACGGCATGTCATAGGAGATACCATTTTATCTTGCCCTGCCTGTTGGCTGCAGATTGCAACAGACGAATAATTTTCTCTGTTTGATGTATATGGCAGCGCTCCGAAAACGTGTCTTCGCGGTTGAGAGAGAGGAATTTGTTGGAATAGATTTGATTCAACTGCTGCAGAAGTTGTGCTGTGTTTGCTGTTGCTAAGTGAAGCTTCATAATTGAGGTGCAAGGTTTACCGATGACCTTTAGTTGACTCATAAATTGTCAGCTGGACCCTTCACCCTGGCCCCCAGTCCGCCCTAGATCTCACAGGGAATGTACCATTTAAACCATTAGAGTGTAATCTGAGAGTAAGGGGGAGGCTGGATGGGTGGCGTTGAGGTTGGGAGGCGGTCAGTGATTTTTTTATCTGTCTTCTATTTCAGTTCAGAAAGCCAAGGTCAGTCTTTACTGGTCAGTCAGAGGTAGGAGGTTGGCTGAGAAATGTGTGGAGGAGTTTGGGGAAGTGGAGGCTGCTTGAGGTCTAACCGGCCCAAGCCAAAGAAAGAGATGGAACAGGGCCAAGATGATAGAGGGAAGAAGAGGTGTGTCTGTAAGGGTTTGTAATTTAATCTCTGGTCACTGAATTGAAATTGGGAGCACCTCACAGCCAAGCTTGAGCAAGCGCTGGTATAAAATCCACAGAGTCAATTAAAACAGCTGTTAAAAATGTGTACATTTGCATCTAGTTTGGGGCACATCGCATCTGTGCTTCTTCCCAACACGTTTTTTGTTTTTGTTTAGTAAGATTGCTTGAGCTGGGGCTGTATGAATATGTATGAGTTGAGTATTTTGAATGCACTAGCTTCCTATCAAATTAGCTCAGTTCTCTCTTTTTTTCTGGGAAAGGGAGCGAGGAGCTAAAAGAATATATGGAGTAAAGGCTGCAGGCAAGAGCGAGCATGAAGGGGGAAAGGATATGACACAAGGCTGGCATGAATTGTAAGAAGGAGTTGGCGCTGAAAGCTGTGTGCAATACTCAAAGTAATAATGTATTTTAGCTTGTTAAAATAATCTTGAAGTTGAATTTTGCATTGTAAAAACTAGTTTTATAGGCAGGAGGACAATTTGTTTGTAGGCAGCCAAAGCACACTATTAGAATATAGTTAAATTAGATAAATAGATACATCTGTTGGTTTAACAGACTTAAGAGACCAATTAATAGAGTGGAGCTCTGGAGTTTATTCAGTCTGTGCGTGTGAGGGATTTAGACCATGTACTTGTTTGTTCCTGTTTACTTTATTGATTTAAAGACCGTACAGTGCAGGCAATCAGGATTTTTAAGCTTCCAGTAGATTTCTTTATGTAAATCTCTCCACACACACTCCTGCTCACAGTCACATGCTCACACAGCCAAAACTTCCTCCTTTCCTCATCTCTTTACAAGATGCTTCCCCAGCAGCAGTGACTCAGGTTCTGTGAACACGATGTGCCGTCCCAGTTTCCTTGCCTGGAGCCTATCCTCAGCCACAGCCAGCACCTCATCTCCCATTTATCAATCGGCATTAGGCTGTGGTAGGTAGGCAGACAGGTCAATCCACCTCCAGGTGGGCCCATATTAGAGACAGCTGCTCCATCCATCTGAGCCCAAACTACACCGCCCTCTGCCAGGAGTTCACTCGCTGAGTTCAAGAACCCTCAACGGGATCTGAAACACTTTCTGAACATTTCAGAAGTTAATACTGAAGAAGTTTAGTGTCAAACTTCATGTAAGGATAAATAAATATATAAGCCCCTAATGCATTATTCCTTTTCAAATCAATCACATTTTCCTCTCACTATAGTCGGCCTGGCTCTGCAGCCACCTCCTCTTTCTCTCTCCCTCTATCTGTTTTCCCTGAGCCCATAAAAGTTGGAGCACTTTAATAAGAAGATGAAAAGGGGCAGAGGAAGTGTGTGATGTGATGGAGATGAGAGTGATGAAATGGAGATAGATTGGATGGGAGTCACAGGTGACAGGTCTCATCCTCTCCTCCCTCTCGTCCAAAATCCTCTTCTTCTTTTTGAAAAAAAAGTCTTCTTTTGCAATTCCCACATCTCAACTCTGCCTCTCATTCCAGCCATTTTTCCTCCTCTCTGTCTCTTGTTCCTCTCGTTCTCCTCTCCCGCCACTGTCTCTTTCTTTCCCTCATATATAGGACGTGCATGGTGTATAGCAGTGCTTCGATAATTAGCAGTAGTTTATTAATTATGAATGAGAGCGGGTTCTGTGGGAGCCAGTGAGTGGGCCTCTTGCAGAGACTCATCAATTAAACAACAGAGTTTCCCAGCCTTTTGATTAAAGATAAAGAGGAAATAGGATGATCAATAGAGACCTGTTAGAGACTGGCAAAGCAGATGAACAAAATGTAACGAAGGGAAGATAGAAAAAGATAGACAGGCAGAAAAACAGATCAGGGAAGTAAGGAGACACACACAGCCCCACCGACGCACAACAACTCCCCTGCTTTTAGGTTCTTGTGACAACAGTGAAAAAAGACTGGATGGGGTCGAATTGTAGGATGTATGGATGCGTTGGCGTGTGAACATTTCACGTGACATCAGCGGCACGGTGGGAAAGCCAGTCTGCATCAATCGTTACTCTGCCCACACAGACCAATGCTTGGACTGATGCCAAGGTGCCAGCGCACCAGAGTGCCAGACCCTGCTGTTCTGCCTGCCTTTTCCCTCCCCACCCTAGCTTGCTCTCCTCTCCTCTGCCTTCTCTCTTTTGTTCTTTCTCCTTCCTCCCCACGCTTTCCTCCTCTTTTCCTTCTGTTAGATTCCTCATTTTTTCTCACCTCCCGCCTCCTGCCACAGTTCTCCCATTTCTCTCGCCTCTGCAGTTGAACACGTCTCCCCCTGTCAGCAGGGTCTCGTTTTTGATTCTGGGGGCCAAACTTCTTTCAAGTATTTTTTTTACTAATTTATACAAAAGTGATGCTGCAAGTTAAAAGGGTCAGATCAGATTTGACAGCATAGCAAGAATGGTTTATGAGCTTGAACCCCGCTGTTTCAGACAATGTCGCACAATTGCCAGCAGGCTCAGCCACCAGGACACCCCTATTCAACCAAGGGATTACACACACACACACACACACACACGCACACACACAGTCTCGGTCTATGAACATATGGGCATCTCGTTTGGCCTCCCACATGTTCCCCATCTCAGCAGCCTTGAAGTTTGGGCCAAGTGTGCAGCAAAAGGCCTTCTGATAGACTGCCTGTGCTCGTACTGTTAATTGACGCCATGTCTGATTACACTTTTACACGATGCACAGGAGGCGTTGTTGCTAGGCTCCTGTCCAATAAATGGCTATAAAAGTAGACGGGCAATGCTGTCATGCTCATCAAACACATGCATGCAAGCACACACACACACACACACACACACACACACACACACACACATTAAAAACTCATCCAGTCTCTCCATCCAGGTGAAGCATGAAAGGAAATTAGTTTCACCCATATTTCCAGTTCAATTAGCTGTACTTGCTTTTGAAATTGACTTTCAAGCGTACGTCATCTGTGGCTGGTTGTAAAGATGAGTTAGACTAATCAATGGACATTGCTCCCAGACTACATCAGTGTGAGTTGGACAGTCTCAAAAAACATAGATTTATAAAGACTTACAAATGATTTTAAGCCTATATATGCTCATCCACCCCATACATCTAAGCTAGCTCAAATCTAAAAGCCTTTTCCTATAATAACACAGTTGACAGCAGACAAAAAATGTTGTGGAGCAAGAAATGAGAATGAAAGGACTCCAGTAACCTCTCAAAATATTTCTTAAATCCACAGGAACTTTGGCTTGAAATACTGAAAATGCATATACAATATCAAACTTGAGTGTCTCATTAAGCATCCATAAAAACTGAGTGAAAATAAATGTTCATAACTATTATAAAACCTAGTTTAAAACTATTTAGCTGCTCAAGCAATTTCTCAGTATTGCTGCCATGGAATAAACTACCAAATCTATCAAATAGACTGTACTTGGTCAGAAAACATGACCCATTTACTAACTAGTTAATTGGTTAGACCACCCAAATCTGTTTTTATTTTAAGTCTTCCATTCACTTAAATGAAACAGTTACCATTAGCTTTGCCATGCTACACTTTTGAGCTGATTGTCATCTCCGTGATAAATACAGATTTGGTTTGTGCACCCCAGTCTGCTAGTAAGCTTAACGTAGTAGCTTTCAAACCATGTCAGGCTAATTTGAATTCTCAAGTAGATAAAAGCAAAGGAAAGTGCAGTGTACTGTTTTCCTAAGGGGGAGACAGTTGGAAATGTTGTGAAGTCAGGTTGGTGAAATAGCCACATCAATCATCTTTTTCCTGAACATGATTGGGCAGACATTTATTATGTAATGAAAATCCTTGCTTAGCCATGCCTAACTGCAACCCAATGCCAAGGGAATGGAGGGAGACTTTCTAAAGAATTATATAGCTATGCTATCTCATGCATTTTAGGTGTTTACTAAATGCACATTAGATCTCAAATAACATAATTAAGAGCCTATTATGGATTTGCCTTTCCAGGAGCTTTGAGATGTTTTCTGCAATTGCAGCACTCATTGCTATATTTTCTGTCCCTGTAACTGAAACAAGATTTCTGCCAGAACAAACAAAAACACCTTGAAGTGGCTCTGTGTACGCTGTTTTCTGTTCTGTCTTTTGACAGTTGAATCTATACTTTGTAAAATTCTCACATGTGCTTTCTCTGTCACATAGAAACCTTTCTCATTGAGCAGGGAAGATGCCCATGACGCATGTCTTTTTCTTCATCTACCCATCATAGTGTCACTTCTGTTTTCCAGCTTTGATACGGATGAAATCAAAGCTGGAAATGCTGCCAATGAAAATCTTTATCTGCCTCCCTATACACTTAACCTGTTTCCTCGGCTTGTCTCTTTTTGCCATCTTTGAGGACATAAACATCATCTGGTGCTTTTGGTCTTACCAGATCCCCTCCCACTTTCAGGAACACTAGCTAAGAGAAAATGCATCCCAACATCTGGTCAGCTCAACACTAACAATAACTGCATTTTAAAACTCCTGAAGGTTACAGCCAAACACAATTTGGTTCACATGAAGACATATTTTGTGCATTTTTTGCATCCTCTGCACTCACTGTCTTCCCCCCAAGGCAGCAGCTCGGCTCTCTTGGCTTTCTCTTGTGGAGCAACTTGCCAAGTTACATAGCATCACCCTCAATATAGGGCTGTCATAATAACTGCAATATTGGGATACAGTACTATAGACAAGCTAGTCACCACAACCATGCTATTTTCAGTGCATAAGTGTTGAATGTCCAGTGACTTTCCTGACCGGGTCCAAGTCCATTGGCTCCAGAGCATCCCGCCTGCTGCGAGTGCTGAGCAGAGCAGGCTGCCATGTAACCTGCAAGGTAAAGTTTTCCACCAATTGTACAATATAAAGAGTTGCCCAGCCAAACTTAAAGTGTTTTTGTGATCGTTTGGTACTGTTGCTCCATTTGGTCGACTAATAATCAGACTAAAATACCTTGATTTTCACAACAACCATAACAAAAGCTCATTACTCAAATACCCTTCAAAGAGGCTCACTCATCATGGCAAAGAGCAACTTCAGTCAAAGCCTTACTTCCTGGTTTACTTGTGATTGGTTATGGATTTTGGCCCTCAGTGTTTTGCTGGCTTCACAGGCCTCGGCTCACCCAACAGAACTTTTTTAGACAGCAAAAAGTAGGAATCTAAAAATCAAAGCGCTCTGACTTTTGACTTTTTGGTGCCTTAAGAGAAAGGCTGTGTTTGTTTTCACATCCGCTCAGATAAGTTTTAACATATAATGAGAGTGCTCAACTTTTTTGTGTGGGAAGTTTGCTATAATTAGCAGCCACAATACTTTGTGAGTGGATACATTCTCAGGGAAACATGGCCTGAGGCCAATGTTTCGAAGGATATTTTTTTACAGGTTACTGAATACATGCCCTAAATGTAATTTGTAACATATTCCATTGGATTATTCAATATCAAGTAACATATTCTAAATACATTTTTGAAAACATTTTGCTGATTCACTGGTTCCCTAGATCAGCTTATGAAAGTCAGCATCCTCTACTAATGAGAAAACTTGTGCATTTACAATAACAGAGTCAAAACCAGCGCATTCACTTTGCTCTCAGAGGTGGTGGCTGCTACATTTAGCTTTACTTGTTTCAGAGAAAGTTAAAAAGGTGTACTGGCAGTGGCGCTGCATTCGTCACTGTCACAGTCTTTTTACAGTAGTTGATGTCTTCTGCATGGCACTGGGCACTAGATTTATTTTTCTTGCCACTTGTTATAAGAATAACAGAGCTCCTTTAAGGAATAGGGCAGGTCATAATGTGTGTGGGTACTGAGTGAAAGAGAGCAAGTGGCAAAAAGTGTTTTAAACGCATTTATATTACCTCTGATAGCTTTTTTCTCACTTTCAGCAACTGTACAAACCTGAGAACAAAATTCCACATAGCATATGAAATAGAGAGAGAGAAATTCGCTAGCTCCTAATTTATTAGCATGTTGAAGGTTAGCTAACTATTTACAGTAGTACACCAACAGTGTGGGGTAGAGTTACTTGTAAAAGTATAGTAAGCGATGTGGGGTAAAACGAGGAGAGTTGTTGATATTTGAGTGAAAAACACCCCCCCCCCCCCTCCTCGTGCTCCTTCTGGGGCTCCACCCCCAAATTTCATGGACGCGCATTGTCATGGCAACAGACGTAACCACTGCGCAAACTGACCAACATGGCGGAGTCTGAAGCGTCTGCTGCAGGACGGTAAGTTAGCAGCATTTATTTCTCTGATAGTACAGGTGGCTACTCAATCTCATGTGAGATTATTGTGATAGCAAACCTGTGTTTATATGTCTTCATGACTGTAAACACTTTGAAAGCAGTGAACAAACACCAGATAAACAGCAAGCAACTACACAGCAGCTACGTTGTAGGTTACGTTAGCACGCTGCTAACGTTAGCTATGAAGCTAACGTGCAGAGCGTCAAACAGCTGTAGTAACAACTACTTTACAGATAACATCACAACAACAACATATCATGGCTAACTAGACAGTGAGCTGAATATCAGCAGGTAATGTTACAGTTTATGTGAAGCAGCGCTGATGTTACTCACCTGTCCAGCAGATCTTCACTCTCCGCTCCTCCGCCGGGTCTCCATCTGCCCCTCCGCCGGGTCTCCATCTGTTCCTCTGTCAGTCTCTCCGCCGTTAGAAAACCACACTGATGTGTCCGCGGGTCCTTGTCTGGTCAAAGTCCTTCTTTGTTCTTCTAACTTTGTCCTCTCTAGATGTTTCTTGGTCACCTCTCCTTCTCCACTATGTTTGTACCAGACGTTTCTCGCTTGGATTATTATCACTTACTACACCTTTAAAAGTAACTAATTACGTAACAAAATTACTGCCATTAAAAAGTACTTTATAGCATTACCTTCTAAAAAAAGTAACTCGTTAGAGTACTTTTGCATTACCGAAGATGAAAACCCCCTTGTGATTCCTCGCGCATGTTGTTTTAGTCAAGACCTCCTTTAAATATAATGACTCTACCATCATCACACAGCCAAGTCTGGCTGATAATCTGTAATACACTAATAGCAGGAATAACAGACACAATGTCCCATTTACAGCTCTTTATTATACATCGAAAACTATAAAAGTTGCATACGTCCACATACGGGCCTTTCAAACCTACATGACTTGCAACAGGGCAACAGGCTCTTCCTACTAGGGCACAACTGTATGTTACTGTAATGTTGTTGCCATTAGCTCCTCCCATAAAATCAAAATAATGTGAATATTTCCATGAAGTGAATGCTGTACCTTCTGCCATCTTGCTTGCCGAGCTGCATTACACGCGCGCAGTAATATAACTGTAGCATGTAGCCAGGTACCTGCCTGCCAAAAAAGTAGTAATGGTGTGAATTCATGGATTTTCTTTTCTTGTGGCAAAAAGGTAGGCTACAGGAAGAGTTGCTAAAAAATAATAAGAGATTACCTTTTTGAAAGCATAATTAAACAACTGAGTACTTAATTGCAGACCTAACGCGTTACAATCGGTAACATCAAAAAAGTAACACATTACTTTGTAACACATTACCCCCAACACTGTTCACCAAATACCCCTATAAATAGTCCATCTAGCACAGCGTATTTTGCAAAGACTGACGGATGAATTTTGCTGTCCCACCCTTTAGTGAGAATGGGCCGTCATCCCTGAATAAAAGGCAGTAAATCATGCATGAATATTCAAACAAATAGACACACACACGCATGCTGATTCCCATATTCACTGAGACTCTGCCAGAGTCAATGTCTTGTTGCCATAGCGCCCATTGGCATTGGGGGACGCAGCAAGGCTTGACTATAGAGGCAGGGAGTGTAAGAGCAAGACATAAAAAGAAGGATATACACAGGAAAGAAAGCGTGAGGGAACAGCATGGAGTGGATGTTGAGGTTAATGAACAACTATAATGCCGGATGTTTGGTTATTTAAATATCTGTTGTTGCTTCCTTCATCACTTTGTTCCTCCCTGCCATACCTCTTTTTATCTCTCTGACAGATTTCCCACAGCATGACTCATTCTGATTAGCGCTGGGCAGCCATTTCAAAGCTCACTCAGGCTATGACATATAGCCTGAAACACAGTCCTCTCCTCTCCTTTCCTTTCCTCTCATCTACTGTGGTCAGACATCTGCACTAAAAGAAGCCAAAAAGAAAAGAAAGATAAATGAACTAGTCATTACGGCCTCAGACTCATAAAGCCAGCAGTCAAATTCAGGAGTACACCAATTGATGAACTGTGTCTGTCCTTTTGCAACGGTCATTAAATTCCATTTATTGCTACTGTAACAGCCAACATGTCCTTATAATTAAATGACCACATAGGTCATATCCGTTGTACCATGCACTCTGACCCATAGGAGCATTTTCTAATATGCTGCTTTCCAAAACCATTACACATCACTGTTAAAAATATGTTTTATGGTGTGACAGTGCTAGGATTAAGGTCTGGTTAGGTTTAGGCACAAAAACCACTTGGTTAGGATTAAGGAAAGATCATGCTTTGGGTTAAAATGATCACTTGAAATCTAGTGTTGGTTAGAGTTACTGCTTTCTTTAAAAAATTAGGACACTTCCATCGTCATGGCAACAGTAAATATCACAACATCATAGTTGTTTTTTTAAAAAGTGTCCTGATTTGCGGTCGGAAACATGACACTTGCAGCTGGAAACAGGAAACAAACAGCAGTCTCTTGTCACCTTATATAGACGTCATCTGAACTGCATCACTTGTTCAACTGGGTCACTTTTGATTGAATTTATGCCCTATAATGTTGTTTTTCTTAGGATGACAGGCTGGTAACAGCTAATCATTTGTGTGTCTATGTGTTTATGTGAGTGTGTGTCTGTGTGCAATATAAAAGCAAGAGCAGTGTCTGATAAGAAATGTGGGGAAAAAAGAGTTTTGGGGACGTTATTCAGCCACCACTAGAGATGTTAAAAAATGGAGGCTCAGGTTGTGATGGCTGTCCTTATCTTGTCATGAGCCAAACTGTTTTAGCGAGAGAGGATGGCATTACCACACTGCTGGTGAAGCTACCTTTCCTCTATCTTTCCATTTGTCTCCAGCCGTTCCAATCCAACCCTCTATTTTCTTTTTTATCTCTCTGTGTCATCTCGCTCCGGTGCTAAAATTCATTTATGTGCTCTTTCTCTTCTTTACCTCGCTCTCTCCTCTTTTTGTCTTTGTTCACTCTCTCTATTTCCTTCTTTTTACCTTCCCATCCTCACCTTCACCTCTAAATGGATATCAACTCTCTCTTTTTCTTTTTCCCCCCTTTCAGTAAGGGTTTCCAGGCTTGACAGCTGTCCTTCAGCTGTGTTTGTTGTTTCCACAATCATGCTGGCTGCAGATGGAGAATGTTTGGCTAAGTAGAAATTGAATCCTATGTAAACACAGCCACTGTAAGTCTTCATCACAGCTTCATCAGTACTGATTATAGTATAGACTTGTTATGCTTTGAATTAGAGTTTAATATAAGCATCTCATATCCGTCTCTATAAATTGCCTCTTTCCTATTGGTAGGCTACTCAACGAGATGAGATATGGGACTGTGGTGACATTGCATAAAATAAGTCAAACATGAGTCACACCGCTTTAAACAAATCCCCAGATTAGTGAACTTTTATGGAGGAGAAGAAGATGGCAAATGGTTAATTATCAGAAAACATTTTGCATTCATTGATTTTGTTGGTGACTTTGGTGCAACGCGACAAGCTGTAAACACAACACTGACATATACACATTATAAAGCTTTCAGTTTATAGCAATCAGTTTAAGAAGTTATATTAACATTCATTGAAGACATGTTTCTGATCCCTTTGTCCATGTATGTTCAATAATCACTTCCTTAGGGAAATATCTTGTTCTTAAGCAGCTAAATGTTCCATTGTGTTGTTCAGCTAGTTGTTAATTTTGTTTCTCTGTTGTTTCCAGCTGGTTAGGTAGCTTACACTAGGTTAATCAGAGCTTTTTCATAAAAAACAGCTGTCTTCTACATCTGGAAACAACACAGATGAGAGTGGTGAGAGTGAGCCAAAACAGTAAAGCTGTGGGCTGTACAAACCAAAACAATGAGCTGAAAGATGATTGTAAATGTAGGTTCATTCATTTGAGTAGTTTTAAATAATGTGATTTAGTTTATTTACAACCTTTCTGAAGGTCTTGTGTTTCTTGCCCCATTGCACCCGTTTCCAAAGAGAGGAAGTTAGTGATGTTGCTCCTCACTCCCTGCTGTGCTGAGATTGATGTTTCCTTGCAGGGAGCGATGAGGTCAGAGATTAATGTTAGATTAATGTTGTACATACTCTGTATTTACACAATGATCTAATCCACATGAGTTAGCTGACTTAAGTTGTCATAAACCACAATTATTATGACTGGCACACACATTGAATATTGCATGGTGTTTGTGTCAAAGTGCTATTTGCACATCATATCAATGTTATACTGTTAGTTATATTTAGACATCGTATTGAACTAATGTCAAGAAATGGGAGTCAGATCCATAGCTACAGAGGCGAGGTATGTGTTTATGTAACTGTTACCCAGTGCTAGAATTAAATAATAACACCTTTCATGCTCTGAGGCTGGACTTCTTTGTTGATGGGAAAACCAGGCCTGACATTGGTGAGGCAATATTGAATAGCCCTGTTTCCTGCATGGTTCATGGGGATAAAGAACAGGGAATATAGGGGGGGCGGGGGGAAGAGAGAGAGAGGGAGAGAGAGAGAGAGAGAGAGAGAGAGAGAGAGAGAGAGAGAGAGAAAGAGAGAGAGAGACCAACAAAGTGGCCTTAGGGCATCTGTGCAGCAGTGAAACCCTGGAGATCTGTCAATAAACAGGCAGGTTGTTGTTGCAGGATCAATCCAGGCCCGGAGCACTGCTTCACTTTTAATTGCCATGTGCACTGACAGTACAGCACATGTTCTTTACTTTCATGTCTGCCAAACTCTTTGGTACTTCTCATTGTCTTTTGTCTATTGTCAATTTTACTGCATCTTTACAGATTTTTTTTTTAATTAAAAAAATCCACCCTAACTAAGCGGGTTCTACTTTGTAATATGTCTTTTGGCTGATTTCTGTTTGTACCATTGCTGATGAATGGCCACGGGTATTAAATATGGCAAAACATCTAGTTATGCACAGCACAGTGAAATATTTCATAACCGTTAAATTGTAAACCAAAAGAGCATAAATGTTAAATGTCACCTTGTGGAGCACATTGCATATGTTTAGGCAGCACAGATCAGCTGAGTATCAGCTGCTTCTACCTGCTGTTCACTGTATTGCAAGCCATATGTGTGTGTGTGTGTAAAAGCCTGTCTATCACCTATTATGAATATCATATATCATATATTAGCAATTATCATATATGTATAATTGCAGTGTGAGGCTGTGGTGATGTGTAGGGATTTTGTCTTAAAGCTGCTGGAGTTGAAACATTAAAAAACAAAGTTCAGTCATATTTTTCCTCAAAAATAAAAATAAACCAAATCTGAATTGGTGTCAGTCACAAACAAATAGCAGTCTCACATACAAAAAGACAATGAGACAAGAGGAAGCATACTAACTTCCCCATAGACACTAGCCACACTAGTCCAGAAAGCAGTGCAGCCTGAGGCCACGTTGTGTTTCCCAGGGCTATGTTACTGTACTACAGCATCCAGCATGTCCACCTACACTCACTGTATATCACTTTCTCCCAGGAAACATCAGCAGAAGTAGACCAAGCTGGTTTTAAGACAAGTGTGTAGATGCGCCATCACAAAACAGGTTGTGGAGCTGAGTGAACATCATATATTGAGGATATACAACTATATAAGAGTATACAAAGGAGGACATTCTTTTTATGCAGATCGGACAACAATTCGCTGAAGCATTCCCCTCTTATCTTTTTGGGGTAAACCCAAGATCCAAAGCATTGGTTAGGATCATTCAACGGGATAAGAATGCCAGAGGAAAAATGCTGGTGAAACCCAGTCGTATTAATTTTCCCTCAACGCCCTGTTGTTTGTCCTCCTCTCAGTGTTTTTAAATGGTAGCCTCTGTCAACAGCCACAGTAGGGGGTTAGTCTCCTGTCTGTTTGGCTCCACAGCCTTACCCTGTTGCTCAACAGCCCAGAGAAAGACCAATCAATGTACGAGCCACTTACCCTGTTATTCAGAGAACAAAATCATGTCTGTAGCTACCAATCTGCCAGAGTGGACGGAGCACAAAGGATTTGTGTACCAGACCAGTCCTTTAATGGGACGAAGTGAGTGGGCTGATGGAGCTGTGTGTGTCAGATTCTTGTTTTTGTTATGTGGGATTTAAAGGCCCAGATGAGCTGCTTCATTCCTCTCCACTGACTTCATGACAGGTAACACAGCCCCACCGCACTGCCTTTCAACCTCCCATATCCTTGAGCATGTACTGTGCTCCAGCCTTCGCAATGAATACTACGAATGTCCTGTATACCTACTCTGCCATAAATGCTTTTTTGTGTTAGGCTCATGTCGTATAAGTGAGAGCCCACCGACGTATTTCCCTGCGCTCATTGTTTCCTCTTTGTTTTTATTGAATTAACTTGACAACCAGAGCAGGGGCTATTGACTTCCAAGGGAAATGGCTTTTATTGATTTGATCCGCTCCGTGAGATGCCAGGTACTAAATGACATTGTTGAACAAGCTGGCGATTGTAGACCAACGAGGAGGCTTGAGCTCGAGCCCGTTTTATGCAAATAGGAATGGATGTTACTGGTTGACCGAGCAGAGAAACCCCATTGAGATGTTATCTCTGAAGTGTGTCATGTGAATGCATTCATTTTTAAGTGCGACACAACTGATGGAGGCTCGGCCCTGAGAGCATTATGGGGTAACATCAAGAAAAGAGGCTGTCAACCATAACACGTCCTCTTTGACTGTCTGCCAGGGTCATTCAGGTCAAAGAAGTAACATCTCTTTTAATTTGTGTGTCGGCCTTGCGCCATTGTTTAATAAAGCTAAAGGGCCTCTTTTGTGCCTGCACTCTACACATGTGGAGCTATTGAATCGTCACGCTCTTCTCTCTAAATTGACTGCACTTGCCACACTCTTCTTCCTCATGTCCTCCTTCACTTCTAATTACCCCTTTTCTGTCCCCCCTTCATTCTACTCCCTCATCATCTGTCTCACCATTGTTATCGCTGTCTGCACTGAGATGACCACCTCCCTTCACTCTTCCACCTCATGATTTATCACTGAGTGTTTGGGCAGAAATCCGAAGGAACCATCTATGGAGATGCATAAATGCTCTATCTTTCACTGCACATCATCCTATCCTCCCTTCCTCTTTCTCTCTGCCCTTCAGCTTTCAGTGCTCATTTTTTAAAACTTGTCCTGTGAAACTCATCCAGCATCCCACAGCCACCCACCCCATAACCGAATCCACTTTAACTCAGGCACAAACATATCCCAAAGCCTCACAGCCGAGGGATGGGAGTGGAGGGTGACAGGAGGAGGGGAAAGAAGAGAGCAATAAAATGTCAGGCAGGCGGGTAAAAGTGAGATATCTTCACTGAGACCTTCTAAATAAACCATCCAGTCTTTAGTGTCTTAAATCCCATCAGTTTAACTCAGAGGGGGAGCTGCACCAGAATGTAGGAGAAAAAGAAAGACATGATTTACTGTGATGGGATGAGAGCTTCAGCAAAAACAGGAGGAGAAGAAGAGGAATGTGAGATAAATACAATGAGGTAGAGGTAGTGAAACAGTGTTTGACAAGAGTGGAGACAGATTGGAGAGAATAGATGCAGATAGAGGCAGAGAGAAGACACAGGGAGCAGCAAGAAAGATAGAGACATATATGGCTGAGCTGGCAGACTCCATCGCTGATTAACATGCTTCTCAGACATGGTGAAAGGGATCAAACTTGCACACAGCTAGTCCTAGGAGTTATGCCTGCAGTGCAATCATGTGTGTGTGTGTGTGTGTGTGTGTGTGTTTGTGTGTGTTTATTTCTGTTTGGTTTTGAGTTTGGATCTGCTGCTCAGCACACATGCAGGCATGTGTCTTTGTTCGCAGCTACAGTGTGTGCTGATCTGTCTACTGGAGACATTATTTGATTGACACTGCAATGTGTGTGTGTGTGTGTGTGTGTGTGTGTGTGTGTGTGTGTGTGTGTGTGTGTGTGTGTGTGTGTGTGTGTGTGTGTGTGTGGTTTTATACCACAGATGTGACATTCAAAGAAACAGGTAGAGATAAAGCAGAAAAGAGAACTGAGAAAGTTACTGTAGTGAAAGAAACCAGAAAAGTGGAATTTATCTGACTAAATTGGATGAAGAGGAAGATGATTCATAGTTAGAGAAGATAGACTGAGAGGGAAAAAGATGGTGCAAAGAAGAAGGAAAGGTTAATATGTGTGTGTGTGTGTGTGTAAACTTACATGCACATGTACGGGCACAGCTTGGGTGAATGTATACGTGAGTGTTGGTGTGAAATCAGAGGCTGGGTACTTGCAGGTATGCCTCTCTATCTTTACCAGTGCCAGACCTGCTCTATCAGCCTTCTGCTGTCTGCATCGGGAGAGAGAAAATTGCTTTTAGATACTGTTTATGATGGGGGCGTTCACAGTGGAGCGCTTGACAAGATGATTTTCCTATGAAATTTGCCATTGAGAATAAAAATCTGGACACAGCTGAGGGACACATTATAGTATAGCATATATTCTGCAGCACAGTGAGTTATTTCGATTTCAACTTTGTAATGAATGCACAGACTTTGACAATAGAAACCAAGAAGTGGCTTCATCAGGCAGAGTTTCATCTAGTGTGTAAAGAAGAAAGACAGAGGAACAGAAGGTAAACACTATTAGCATACAGAGACGTCATTGTGAAGCCCACGGTGTACACAGACCTCCCTGTTCCATCTCCCTCTTTTTCCTTGTTTTAGAAAGCTCTTTTCTCCACCAAAACAGAATCGCTTAGAGAGACACTTTCACGCTGCCCTTTCACATGCATGCATTGTATTATTCAAAAGTATCTGTGTATTGCAGAATCTGACCTTGTAAATGCTTTGTTCATCCTCGAGAGCAGGGAAACACTTAAATGTAACTCCTTATGGCAATTACAGATGTAAAAACTGCCAATGATGAAATTGAACAGATGTCCAATCACATGATGTGATATCCTGCAGTACTAATTATGTAATTGGAAACACTGAACTTGCTATACATTATCAGAGATAATGAGTGCTTGAAATTTCTTTTTAATTTTTTAATTTATCCAATAAGTCAGCAGGTCATTTGCAAGGTTTGTATTGTAGTCTGTCTTTGTCAAGTAGTCAGTGGTGTTCAATTCTTTCTCTTCATAATATGAAGTTTGGAAAATAAGCAAATGTCAAGAAACGAGCGGTGCTTTCTTCAGAGTCTGCTTTAGTTTTTCAGTGCCTGCCACTTTTCCCCAAAAGGTTCTATTTTTGCCTGCCACCCGACCCTGAGCCCCCTCTGACAGTCACTTGTTGCCATTACAATAAATCTACTTCCCCTTCTGGTTCACAAGCAAAGAGGGAAAACAGTCCCTGGATTGGAACATATTGCCCTATTGAGTTACTCCTGAGTATTTACGCAAGATAATACATGTCCTTGGGGGAATTTTAGCCGAATAATCACATCAAGAGGGGTTCTGTCATGCTGCAGAACCTCTTATTGCCATTAGCAAGGTTTCTGTATTATTTATATCCATGCTGGAGATTATCGCCTTGTGTGTTTTCCTTTACTGACTTTATAGAGCCTCCAGCCAGTGATGGATGGAGTTGCTTTTAGCCTCCCGTCAGTCTCAGAGTGTGTTTTCTTTTCATTTTTACTGCAGTGTAGCTGGGTTCCTCCTACATGGACGGTTTGAGTGTGATTTATGGCCTTGGCCCCTGATCTCTGCCCTGCTAATGATGGTTGTAAACCGGTGGTAAGCCAAGGGTCAGGCCTATCTCTGCTGTTGTGATGTGACAGGATGTTTCTTCTTGTCTCACATATCGCTGTTTTGATGGTCGAGATCATAGTCAGAATTGTTCAGAGAGCAAGAGAGAGGTACTGTATGTCGAAGCTGAAAAGATCAAAGAAACAAGAAGACGTTACATGAAGGGTAGAAGAATAAAAGATATGCTCAGTACAGAGAATAAAGAAATCACAACGCTTTTACTTGGAGAGTCTACCTCCTAAAACACAGACCTATAATTAACCTACAGACTCATACAGACAGTGCTACAGCATCTTAGTTTTACCCTTTCTAGATTGTGACTATTGCCGCTCTGTCCCTTGGTGTCTCAGCAACTGTAATTTTGAGGAGTGTGAAGGTTAATGACAGTGACACAACTCTGGGGAGAGCTCTAGTAATACTCAAAGATATCCATTCATCAACAATAAGCTATTAAAGGTATTACATTACTGTTCTGCCATCCAGCAATCTGTCAGTCTACCTCTCGCCCGTTAATGGGAGCACATACACAGTTGACAGAAAGAGCCAGAGATTATCTTATTCCAACCTTTGAATCCTCTGAAATTATATATCCATTAGACACACGGTACTGTGTAAAGAAGATACAGGCGACATGTTTTCATGGTCTGATTCTGATAAAAGAAGAGTGTTATAGAAATGTTTTGTCCTTTTGCACATGCTGCACACACATTTCCCACTAGATAAATATATGGTGTTTCTGAGTGCATGGGAAAATCAGCGTTCTGTGCAGAAAGGTCACTTTTCATTTTTCATTTACTGTGCACTCCCCCTCTTTTCTCTCTCGACCTTTACTCCATCTCTTCTCTCTTTTTAAATATGTGTGATGTTATTACGGCTTCAGGATTTCATGGTGATGCAGAGTCTTGTATAGAAGTACTTTATTGATCCTCCTGGGGAAATTGATGGTCAGGGGTACTGACAGCATACATGTCTTTGATGGTGGGAGGAGACCTGAGCACCTGGTAGAAACCCACACAGACACAGGGAGAACTTGCATACAGAAAGGACCTGGAATGGCTAGGAGTTCCAACCCAGGACTTGCTGTGAGCCAGCAGTGCTAACCACTCACCTACTATGTTGTCTAATCAGTAAATATAACCCAGGTCACTAAAGTCCCAAGCAAAGAGAAAAAAATGTATGCATTTTGACCTGGTGGAGGGAATTCCTACAATGTTTTTACATTAAGCCTGAGAAATAGTGAGGGAATGCTGGGGTTTGGCTTAAGTGAAGGCACAATGCCCAGAAGAGATGTGTATCATGGAGTATACTGTGTGCATATGTACTCTATATGTGCATCTGTGTCAAGAGTGGTTAGGGTTATGGGAATCTAGGACTTCCAACTGTCGGGATCCACAAAGCAGATTAACTATAAGATGGTTTTCAGAAAGGCACAGCAAAACTTAATTTATATAGAACATTTAATTCCAGGAAAGATACACAATCAAACAATGAGTATCAGATGTAGATTAAAACACAAACACAAACTAATCCAAAGCACATGGGTCAACAAATGTTTTCAGTCTGGTTTTAAAACTGTTGATGTCAGAGCACATTCAATGTAATCTGTCTAAATATTCAGCAGCCAGGACAAAGTCACCTCTCCAACTTTTGATTTAGTCCTTGGACTAACCAAGAGGGTTGTTCCAAATGATCAAATAGACCTGTTCATATGGGAGAAGCTGGTACATTTTGTAATTAACTCAAAGATCTGAGAACAGGTGTGATGTGAACAGAGTTGCTCTTTTTTATAAGATCCCTGGCAGCTGCACTTTGAATTAGCAGTAACTGGCCCATACACTTCATATATAGACCAGTGAGGAGGTTGGTTGAGTCTAACAAACATGTAATTAATTAATTAATAAAAGCTGTGTGTCATCAGTGTAATTATGGTAATGTCGCATGTGTTTTTGATTTATGTGGCCTCGAGTTACATAAGGAATCCTTGAGGAACAGCAATGGTCCAAGTATTGACCCCTGAGGGACTCCACATATAATGCCAACTTTCCTAGATTGAAAGCTCTCAAAAGATACAGAAAAAAACGATCTTTTTATACATGTTGCAAGTTCTCAGCCAGAAGGTCTTTCCCGCTAGTCCTCTCTTGGCTCACTGTGGAGATAAATCTACTGGCTCTGTTCTCTTCCTCTCCTCTGTTTCTTTGTCTTTCTGTCCCTCATTCCGTACATTCTTTGGCTTCACTCTCTGTATATCCGATGTGACTCCCCCTCTCTGTTTGAATGCCTCAATTGTCTCTCTTTCACCTCTGTTTCTCTTCATCAGTCCCTGTAGTGCATTATTTTTGTCACTTTCTTTGTCCTGCCTCACCCTCTCCCCATTTTCTCACCTCTTTTTTTAATAGCAGCTGTGTTCATTTCCACCTTTGCCTTAAATCCTCCCTCCTAGCCATCTCATCTCATAACTTATTCTTCATTCCCTGCCCTCCTCACATCCCTGCCGCATACAGCATCTTATGTTATTGCTGATTGAGGGAGATCCAAGCAGCATCAGGCTATCACCTGTCATTGATTCTACACACTCCATAAAGCAGCCTTCCCTCAGCCACTAATATGACAATTAGGCCACTCTCTGGGAAATCTATGTGCTGTCTTTAAGTCTACATAAAGAAAATGGAACAATCATAAAATCCTCCACTGCTTACTTAATATCTTTTCCCATGTGCCAGCACAGTCTCATGTTCTGAACTCTGAAGGTCATCTTGGTAATGTGGAACAATAAAAGCAAAGCAAAGTGGAGCTCATCCTTTAGACTGTGACAAAGAAAACTTTCTTTGAACATTAATTCTCTTTAAAAAACGTTATTAAGTGTTTTAAAGAATAAGCTCAAAGTCTGTGGGGAGTTTTTACTGTCTCTCCCTTACAATAACAAATATTGTTAGAGCTTGAAGCCCTTAAGGTTGTTGTTGGCTCCTGTCCAGTATCTCTTTTTATAGAACATTATTGGAAACAGAAAAAAATAGGTTCCAGTACTACTATGTCATATGTATTGTAGCTCCTTAATATATTACTAACAGTGTACTAACAAAAACAAAAAACAATAAGTGTAAGATAATATTTCAGGTGTTTTTTTTTTGGTGTTTTTTTGGCTATATGGGAACAGGTAAACATAGCACTGACCATGTTTTAAGGTTGATATGGTGAATATCTCAGCAGACAACTGCTGATTTGCTCATCCAGCAGACACAGAGCTACATTTCCATTCATGTAAAGGCATTCTGTCTCTGTGAATGTGACAGATGTAAGTCCAATATGGGAGGATGATCTAAAATAACTCAAATATGGGAGTCTTCAGCAGCTAGACACTCCACTGTGCTAGTCAATGTTGTCTGTTTACTGTTTGGTGCTCAGCAGGTAGAGTACAGTACACAGTATTGTTCATCAGAGTTTTTTGGCTGGGAATTGCTGCCTCTTACAGCTGGAAATCAAAACAGTAAAGCTGTTGGCCAGAAAACCAAATCTGAAACTAAAGGTGCTATAGAGCTGAGAACAACTGCAGAGTTGAGTAATAATTCTTAGTGCGTTCATTGAGGGTGTTACTTTTAAAAGTGACTAGTCACATAATAAAATTACTGCCATTAAAAAGTAACTGGTTACATAACAGTATTACCTTCTGAGAAAAGTAACTTGTTAGATTACTTTTGCATTACCGAAGATGAAAACCCCTTTGTGATTCCTCGCGCATGTTGTTTTAGTCAAGACCTCCTTTAAATATAATGACTCAACCATCATCACACAGCCAAGTCTGGCTCATAATCTGAGCAGGAGTGAGTGAGAGCCAGGTACCTGCCTGCCAAAAAAGTAGTAAAGGTGCGATTTCTTGGCAGATTTTTTCTTGTGGCAAAAAGATAGGCTTCAGTAATGGTTGGTAAAAAAAATAAATGAATAATGGATTACCTTTTTGAAAACATAACTAAACAACTGAGTACTTAATTGTGGACCTAACATGTTAGGTTACTCGTTAAATCAAAAAAGTAATCCAGGTACTCTGGGGGTAACACATTAACGCAAGTAACTAGTTACCATCAACACTGCCCCTTTCACACCCACAACATTATTGATTATAGCACCTTTAATAAATACAATAACTGCAGAAGAAACAATATAATTTGCCTTGTAAAACGATGATCAAAGGATCTAAGTGGAAAATTGAGTATGTGTGAATTTCTTCATCATCTGTGTAGGCTTTTGAAGCTGAACGACCAATGTGAAAAGGGATTATCATACCCTAATGCTAGAGCACTGTGTTCTACCAGTAGTGATACCTCTGCATAATGCTTGACAACCGCTCTGTTAAATATTTTAATCATAAATACCCTAACCACCACTGTGTCCCCATTAATGCTGCTCCATTTCATTACCATTTTCCCTATATGTAGGGCATGCATAATCTCGGTTTTCTTCCAGCCAATTTTTTGTGCAAGTACCTCACGGCTGTGTTATGGAAACATTGAGAACGTACACATCGACAAGACGGGAGCTAACAGAGAGCAAAAGAGGAGCTAATGCATAACAAGATTGTGAAAGGGAAAAGGTAGAGAGACTGAGGAGAGGAGAAAAACGAAAGCCATGGCAACCGTAATAGGTGACAAAAGCATTTCAGAGCATATTAGCGCTTCATTTGATGATGATGTGTTCTATTTGCATGCAAAGTATCCAATCCCCTGCAGCAGAGGGTCACCATCTCTGTATTACCAATTGAAGGCATTTCTCATGTCTCTTATTTGCCATCAAACTATTCCTCCTCTCTTGAAAGCCTCTGTTGTTAGTATGACTGTCTCATAACAGAATCACTCCACATAAGTGCTTCGCTAAAGACATACACACTATTGATTAGCAGAAATGTGTTATCTAAGTTATCAAAACTTATCAAAGTTGGCCACAGTGGTGATCTGAGGTGGCCTTGATGGGATCCAGGGAGACCTTACATCCTTCCCACTTGACCCCCCGCCCCCTTTTAAGACAGCTAAATGATTTCTTAATGACTTTGTTTAGGAAATTACCTGCCTAAACACCCATAATTAAATTGATCCTGGGTTGTTGAAATGGACAAATCAACAAGTCTGTGTTAATCCTGTTGAAGCGAATGAAGCATGGTGAGTTCAGGAGTCCTGTTTCATTAGTAGTAAACAAAGATAGTTGGAGTAGATGGGGCACTAAAGCTCAGAGTGAGGTTTCACTTGATCGGCTGTGGTTTGCATTCTTCCCTGCACTGTCATCACCTGTCGTCTGTATTAACCTGGCACCCAAATAAGGCTGTTGGGATAGTGCCCGAAATCAAGCTGAGTCCCTGAATATGTTTGTCACATCACTGGAAACAATAGTCCCCCATGGTGAAGGAACTGACAAAATAATTTGCCGTTGACAGTATAGTTTTGAAAGGTTTTTTTTAAATCCATGGAGCCTTCACTGTATGCCAGCTTCAATATGATTTCAGTGACATCTACTGCCATTTCAATTTCAAACACAGGGTGCTATAGCACCCGGGGGTTGGATACTTTGGATTAGTGTCTCCTCCAAATGGCAAAATATGTATGTGACTTGCAGTAGGCCTTGTTCGATGATAATGGCATATACGATTGTACAGCTTGTGCCATGCAGCTAGGCTTCTGAATGGACTTGACTGCAGCCATTTGTCATAATTACAGATATTCTGGCTCTGAACCATTGGTGGCCTCCCCCCATGCACACGCACACACACACACACACACACACACACACACGCACACGCATACACACACACACACATACACACACACACACACGCACACACACACGCACACACACACGCGCACACACACACACACACACACACACACACACACACACACACACACACACACACACACACTACACACATACACACATACACACATTCACTTTTATACTTGTATATCCACTTATTCTGCTGTCCCATGAAATTGTATAGCCCAGGGTGTCTAATTATACTAATCGAATGCGTACCGCCTGACATTTATTCATACATTATTAATAGCAGAAACAATAGAATCTCTGATTGGATACACTGACTTCCTTGACTTCTCCTCTTCCTCTTAGTGCTTCTCACTTATCTCTCACTCCATCTCTCTCTCTACTCCTGTGACCTCCTTTCTTCTCTTGGTGACTCTTTCCCCTTCACCTCCTGTAATTTTGCTTGTGGGTGTTGAATAATTAGCATGCCTCCCACTTTTATTCTGATGTCAGCGCAGGGAATTTGAGAAATGTCCCATAAAGATTATGTGTCCTGATAAGGTTATGTCTGGGACTCCATTAAAGAGATGGGCTGCACAATGGCTGTTTGTATCCTTCAGGGGTGAGAGAGAGAGCGTGTGAGAGAGAAACTCTGGAAATGACTGAAGAAAGGACGCTGCTTCCATATTACTATATGGAGTACAATATGTACTCTATGTTGTACTTTACTGAAATCTGTTTTAATTTGATATGTAGATGAATCTATTGTTAATTATTTTACCTAATTATTAGATTTTACTACAGTATATTAGTTATAAATTTAAAACAATATGATGAAAAGTATTTTAACCTTCCTATACTTTTGGCCTGGGACTGTTTGTCACAATTTGAGCAAGACCATTATTACCAATTAAAGGAACATATTTAAGCCAGTCACTGCACTCATTACAGAGTCAGTTTGTGGGCTTTAAGGCTCTTTTCATTTATCATGATCCTGTAATGTTTCCACAATAGTGTGATTCCAACTTTACTGCAACAGTCAGGGAAAGGTCTTTTCCTGTTTCAACATGACAACACCGCTGTGAATAAAGTAAGGTGCAGCTACTTCCAAAATTTTGTGGAAAGCCTTCCCACAAGAAATGAGGCTTTATAGCAACACGTTAATGTCAGTGGTTTTGCAATTGGATTTTTTACTATCAAGAATAGGGATAATGTTGTGTTGTCTACATACTTTTGGCCATGTAAGCTTACATTTAACTTTAATTTCATTGTATTATACTTTAAAGTTTGCAGTTGTTGTGATTGTTTTCACGTTTGATTTTTATTATAATGTGGTAGAAAATGTTATGTATGCCTGTAAAGTCTTCAAAAATCACAGTGCAGTTTAGTTGAAATTAAGTGAACTGAAGGAGTGACTGTGAGAGTCTAAGGGAGACAAAGAGAGGAGGCGTGCATAGTGGATAGGACCGTATGTTCAGCACAGTGTTTGTCTTTGCATTGTTTTACGCACTGTGCATCTGTGACCACAGTAAAATGCTAAGGAGTTTTGCATAAAGAAATCCAACCTTGTATTCAAATGTGAGAAGTTGCAATTGTGCAAGGTTGAAGGGACTGCTAAAGTGCTTTGTGTTTGCAGTGGTGGCAGTGAAAGCCCTCTCCACTTGATTTTCAAAGCAAATTACTCAATGGCACATTCAACCTTAAGCCAACCATGAGATGAAAGGGGAGTTACGGGGTTTTGTAAATTACACTATGTTTGAGAAAACACAATTCCATGCCAGGTTAGTATGGAGAGAGGAAAAATGATGGATAATTATAAATAGGGCAGAGTTGAAGATAGAAGAGCCTGTTGGATGCACAGTGCATTCCACCACACACATGCTATGGCAACAAAAATACAGAAATAACATGCGGAGGTAGTGGCCAGCCTATCGTGCCTTCTGAGGTTTGTGGCAGGAGTCAATAGTAATTCTGAGAGCTTTTCTCCCACGAGTGCTGGAGTCATTGTCTAGATGGATTGTGTAGAGTAACTTAATTTGGGTATCGTTTGTATTTCCACATGAAACACATCCGAGACCTGCGTCTGCTTCAGCACCACCCGATGAAAAATAGAGACAGTTTAGCTCTGCCGTCAGATAGGTGATTTGCGTTGCTGGCAGGCATTTAATTTAAGTAAACCACTCTTCTCTCCATCTTTCAGACTCCTTCATATCCTGCATAATGGTTGATATCTGGAGTGTTATTTCACCTCTCACTCACTGTCTACCCATACAGACTTTCCATTCATCTATAGGCCATGTATTGCCCCTGTCTTGCCACAAATCTCTCCCCCTTCACTATTCCTATGCTGCTTTTTCATTCCTTTCAGATGTGTCATAGGTGCTATAATGTTTGATGTGGTGATATTTGGCCACAATGATCTGGCTGCATTCAGAGTCAGTGGATGACTTAATCCTTCACTCTTAGCAGACTATGTCTCTCCCCCTCACATCAGGGTGAAGGGTTAGAGATGCTCTGGGAAGACAAAGATAGCACATCAGTTGAGAAAACCAGCCAGCAAACCAGTTAGTCAGTCAGTGATTGAGTGAGTGAATGTTTCTAGGTGTATGTTTACGTGTATGTGTGTATCTCACTCCTCTGCCTCATTTAGCAACCACTCACTCCTTTTCTGTCTATTTTTTTTATTTCCACAGACTCTACCGTTCTGTTGCTATGGCGACCATGGCCCCTTCCTTCCTATTCCTGCTGTGTTGGCTGCTCCAAACGGCCTGCTCGGCATTCCCTGAGGAACCAGGGCCTCTCAACTTCATCCCAACTGAAGGTACACTGACCTCCTGACTTTCTCGCCATCTACTCCCCTGCATGCCTCTCTCTGAGGTCACGATGTGTGAGGTGCGGGGTCGCACCTTAACATGTAGAGTGTTGAAGTGGGGGTGGGAATGCAGGAGGCTTAGGGTCATGGTGTGGGTTGTTGAGGTCAGACAGGCTCTCACACGAAGGGTGTTGACTAGTGTCCAGTTCAGGAGGTGTGGGGTCACTCTCAGGAATGAGAACAGAGTGTAGGAAGGGACTCTCGCATTCATGACTTTCCCACACACACTCAGACCCTCCAGAGACACAACTCCTGACACACTCAGACTTTGAGTCTCCATATCAGCTTGGCAGTCTCCAACATAGACCAGACCTTGATTGATTGCAGTTCAATAATATTGATTGATGGCTTCCCAGCTGAGTCCAGACCCTTCTCGACATATCAATACTGAACATTTGAGAGTAGAGGTTGTCAGGCTACTGAGAGCTACACCGGAGTGGCTGCATTAGACTCAGCTTACAGCAGGTATAGGTTATAGAACAGGTCATATGGATGGATAGGCAGGACAGAGACGAAAGTGTGGAGGTGGACAACAATAAGAGAAGAGAGTGAATCACAATGGGTTCCAGGATGGAGTGATGTTGATATGAATGAAAAGAATAACAGGATGAGACTAGAGCAATAAATGACTAAATATAAAGATGAATAAGAAGAGGAAAATAGATGAATAAACCAGAGGGTGGGATATAAAGAAGTAATGGCAGCAGAGAGTAGATGAGAAGCTGTCAGTTGAAAATACTGTGTCGTTCACCTCTGTCAAGGTCAAAAACAGAAAGCCATCCTGCTTTCCATAATAATAATCAGATTTATATGTAACTTCTGTCTGCTTCTCTCTTCACTGCTTATTATATATTTCTCTGGATCTTTGCACAACTGCTGGACAATAAAAGATGCTAAGAGTGCTCTGCTACTTTCATCTTTGATTTTTCTCCCCCAAAGCATTCCTTCCTCAATGTACAGAATATCTTGTACTTTGGAACACTAAGAACATTTTGTTTCACCATTTTGATGTTTTTTTTACGTATGTCTGTGTCCTTAAATCAGTTGGCAGAACATGCCTTCCCAAACTTGCCAACAAAAAGCAGCATGTAAATGAACAATTCATCAAGAGTGAGTTCCCATCAATCAACAACAAAAACTTGTAAATATTAAATTTGGCATAGAGTACGAGATGTAGATCAGACATCAAGATTATTTGTTTCTTGTGTCTTTATGCTGCACTGCATCTAATGTAGATGAGACGCTGTATGAAATGGCAGGTTTCAAATGTTGTCTCCACTTCATAATGAAAATCTGTTATGACTGCTGAATTATCATAAACAAAACAACAACAAAAAAAACAAATCAAAATATACTTTTGGAAGGACGGTTGAAAGGTTGGGAAGAGTAATTGTGTGTTTTTGTCTCACTCACTGACAGTCGTGAGACGGTATCCAGTGTTCCTGGGCCGACCCCACCGAACATGGCTAAGACAGGAGCCTCTACACATCCAGAGGATGCTCCAAGTCAATCGGACACTCTACATTGGAGCCAGGTACAATACATACATACACATACACACAAACATTAAAAAACATATAAGCAATTAATTTATGACTATATATAAAAATAAGCTTTGAGAAATGGTAACTGTGTGTTGTCCTTGGTTGTTTACACCTCATAAGTGCAAATATATCTCTGTCAGAGTCATTTAATATCTGCGGCAATAATATCACTACATTTGTTGCCAAGCAACATGAGAAACATTCATTAGCATAACATTCATTATTTTAAAGGACCAGTGTGTAGGATTTAGTGGTATCTAGCAGTAAAGTTGCAGATTGCAACCAAATGAATACACCCTCCCTCACCGTCCCTTTCAAGCATGTGGAATAGCCTACGGTGGCTGCAAAACTCAAAAGGCCCTCTCTAGAGCCAGTGTTTGGTTTGAGACTGTAGATATATGGCGGTGCAACACGGTGACCTCTGTGAAAGAGGACCTGCTCTCTATGTAGATGAAGAACTCATTCTAAAGTAACGAAAACACAATGATTCATATCTTCAATTCATCATAAAATAGAATGGTAAAAGTGAAAAAGTAGTACTAAAACATACTTACAATACCTTTCTGTCAAGTCTGTTCCACCACTAAATCTTACACACTGGTCCTTTAAGAGACTGTGCCTGAGCCCAAAACCTAAATGTACTGATAAGTATATGCTATTATAAGTAAGTGTTGTGTGACTTTATGAATGACAATAGTATTACATAAATATGTCAGTTGGGTAAAAGGTTCATATGTTCAACACTTTGGTTAGCATGTCAACATGGTAACTATAACTCACTGATGTCAGCATTTAGCTCAAAGGAAAGCTGTCTGAAGCACATCCGAGCATAATTCACATCATAATGGAAAAACAAGATTTTCACTGTGCTGGTGCTGGGGAAATCTGTGGAAGACAGGGGTCCACATGTTTACACACTCACACAAGCACAATCCTAGAACATTAGTCTTTACTAACCAAAGCCTAACATTTTTACTACCTCTGTTTGTATTAATATTCTATTGTACATGAATCGGCTCAACTATCAAATTAAATCAGGGATAACAAACAAACTGCAATATTCAAAGGCCTGGCACATACTTCTTAAATTATTCTGCCTGATTAGACCTCTTCTCAGGTTGAAGTTGTTTGAGAATAATGAAATGCCACAAAACTCCATGTACTTACAAGAATGATAAATGATTTAGTTGTCTCATTCTAACAAGAGGATTGAAACTAAACAGAAAGTCATGACCACATAGTCATGAGTAGAGTTCACCCACAGAACAGGGATCCATTTACCAAAAGTTTCTGAAGGCTAAGATGATGCCATAGCAATGAAGAAAATATGAGGAAAATTTAGGGGTCAGCTGTGGCATTTTAATTGCATAATTTAATACACAACACTTACTGTATTACTAGCCAGTCACAAGTTGTCACGGTCTGCTGATCATGTGTTGATGTGATATTTGCAGACTTATAGGCAAGACTGCAAACACTTGCTATCAGTAATTATAAAACAGCAGATACTTAGACAGCATTTTTGTAACCAATCTGTTAGAGTAGCTGCATCTGAGGGCTGATATTTATCTGAGCACATGTTCTCTAGTTTGGTGTCCATATGATAATGCCCCCCACATGTCTGTCAGTCTGGTGAATGTGCTGATCCTGGACAGTAGTCCTCATGGTCAGGAGGGCCAGACGAAGACAGCCTACTCAGCTGTGCCAGGTTTACACTGTTAAACTGTTTGCTGCTCCCTGGAGCCATCCAGGAGCCGACCTGAAACAGACTAAGCTAACAGAAAACATACACCTCAAGATTTACTGCCCATGTTGCCCAAAAATTAATTTAGCTTGAAACATACTTTAAAAAAAGAAAGAAAGAAAGAGAGACACAGTCAGTTTCCACATATGGCACTGATTATTTTCTGTAGTGGCAGTCTCAAAGAAGATTGAAGTGCTTTCCAATAAGAGACGCCACTGTGGTCCAGGAAATGACCCAGTCCCTGGCCTCCAGCTGGTCTAACCTCACCACAGAGAGTTGGTAGTAAATATATCAAACTATGTAACATGGTTCCAGCCATTCTGTCTGCACTGAGAAGGTCTATAAGCACACACATGCATGCAGTCGGATAATAAAACTGCCCACAGACAACTATGGCTACTGTAGTATGTAGGTCTACTTTACCAGAGCCGAGAGGCAGTTTGAAAGATGTTCAATTTACAGCAGCAGAACATTTTAACTGAAGAGGAGAGGTTAACTGATACGAAAGTCTCAGCCCACCGGATGCTAATGAAATGCTAGACTGACAGCCACAATGGCGAGAGAAGAGAGGGCGGGTGTTGATGGCAGCAAGAGAGATACTGAGAAAGAGGGTTTCAAGAGTATATTTATATATGGCTAATAGTGTTTGTGTCTGTCTAGAAGGAAACAGATCCACGTGAGTGTGTGAGCCAAAGACAGCGCAGCAGGGAGGCAGAGGTTTAAAATGTATAATGTATAAATAAGTACCTGTTTGGTGGCAGGTATGACTGCCAAAAGCTGCTACAGAGTGCACGGCCTGATAAGACGCCTCGCTCATCCCAAAATCCTGTCACCATTAGCATAGCTGCTGCTCAGACTGCAAGCGCTGCTAAATCCCTGCCCCAAGCACCTGCTGAGTGAAGCTACCTCTCCCTGTCCTCTTTCCATCCTTGCTAAATGAAAGTAAACTATGTATTTGGCTGGTGGCAGGTGGAGTAAAGCTCCTTGCTGTGCTAAGCCCCATTTCATTGCTGTCAAGATGAGCAGCTGTGGATCCTGTGGTCTTCAGCCCTCAGATAGATCCAAAGGGCTAATCCACACAAATATAAAGCAATTGGAGAGTGTTTACCTTTGGACAAGATGACCACAGGAACAAAGCCAACTCTTTATGAAGTGTAAGAACTTTTTGCTGTGTGTGTGTGTTTAGATTTCACCTTAGCTGGAAAAGGAAAGTGTGCTGACTTACTGTGAGGTTGGAGGTTGCTCAGTTTATTGGCCCACACACACTGACCTCTGAGGTCAGCAGAGGTCAGACAGCGGCCACAGCTACGTCAAATGCCTCATGGCAGACGGGGAGAGAACGCTCCTTTGTGGCAAAGACTTGGAAGCTTGGGAGCTCAAGCTGCCAGACTGTTTAACTGTCGAGCGACTGGAAGAGCATGCAGACAAGGATAAGTAGGTGGGGAGAGACACAGGCACACAGGTGAAAACATCCCACACGGACAAACAGCATAGTCAGTATTTCCACAGTACACACTATAGGAGGATAAAGCATACACTCTGGAATAATATTACCTTTACTCTGAAAGGCGACTGTTTCAAATTTTGTCAGAAAGGAAAAAAATCTCTTAAAGTATTATCAATAAGTTTTTCTGAACAGTACTTCATTTCTTTTTCTTTTTTTTCTTTTTTTAAAGATGATGCTTTTATTTAATTGTCTCAGGTGTTTGTCATTTTATTCTTTTCATGATTAGTTGTTGATGCCTGTGGCTCGATTACAGAAAGGTTTTGTTTTTTAATTGGTCTTTGATCAAAATATTTCTTACTCAGTGAACTTGGTTTTACTACCTGCTTTTCAGTTTTGAAAGCACTGCTAACTTTAGTCTGAAATGGGGCACATACTTACTCAGGCATATATTCACAGACACCCAGGTACTCACACACATGCTACACTCCCTCAGTCAGCAGAAGTGTCAGGGTAACTGGGTGGTCAGCTCAAATCTTTCCATTTCGATTTCATCCAGTAGAGCAGCTTCTCCTTGCAAGCTCAGAGAGGCTCAGCGCTGCACACCGAACCACAGTATGGCAGCTAGCCAGAAGAAGAGCAGGAAAGCTGAGAAGAAATATTGAAAAACTTGGAGGCTTAAGAAGTCTTGACCTTGAGTGTGATGTTCTTTGACAGGAGAAAGTTCATGAGCTGGTCAAGGAAGAAATTTAGGATATGTGTTGATAGTCTATCTTGATTGTGTGTTGACTTTGTATTAACCAGGTCAAAAGGGTTCTGAGACTTTGTGAAGTAACAGCTCAGGCATGTGCACATTCCTACATGCATATCCATACACAAGGCCAAAGAGAAAGACATAGAATAGTAAAACTGGGCTGTATATGCTGAGGTCTGTATGTGACAAATATGAGTCATGCTCAAAGTTGTGTTCACATCCTGCAACATAAAGAATAATTAAATCTTTATTTTAGTCCATCTTTCGATACACACCCCGAAACCTAACCTTCCACTACAAGCAGTATGGATTAAATCCACTAACACACATATAAACAAACAAAAACATACAGGCCACAGGCTTTGCATCATTCAAATAACCTGGAGCAGGCAAGAGAAGAGAAAGAGAAGCAGCAGCATAAATAATTCCCCCTCCTCTGCACTATCAGAGGCAACAGCGCTGGCTGGCAGCCACTCTGACTAGGAGGCCTGTTGCTATATTCATTATGTTAATGCTGAGACACTGCTGAAGCAGCCTGGATGAGATTATGCCTCACACTCTGGCTCACTCCACTGTTTGGAGAATGCTTAAACTCTGACCTGTTAAGCAGGGACGCAGCAAGCAAGTGTTTGGTGATTTCGCACTTCTCCGCCACTTAGTCGTTGTCCTGTTCCTGCAAGGTTGGATAGCCTATGAGTGGGAATCTTCTAACACACCAGCAGGAAGTGAGAATGAATTATTCAGGAGAGGAGTAACCTGATGGCTTTTGGCCTACCTGCGATCTCGTCAAACACACACTCTAATAGCTCTCTCTTTCAGAAAAACATGCAAAAACACACATTCAGGTTGATATGAATGCCCAAGCACTTGGATGCTACTGTACATGGATGCCCTAACACACGATAACTCCCTTCCCCAGTCAAAGAAAAAGGAGAAACCAGGGGAGAACATGCAGCACAGATGGAAGGCAGAGCTGGATCAGAGATGGGATCGATACTGCTGCAATAACACAGCTATGGCAGATTTACAGATTAGCCTGTTCAGAGCCCAGCCTTTTGCGTAGATGAAGCCCATGCTTCAGATCCATCCCAGCAGATACCAAGACCTTGATCAATATGCAAATGTCAGCTGTTAGCCGCCTAGCCCAACTCTCATTTAGTAGGAATTTTCGCAGGAACGTCCAAGGTTACTGCAGAATTAACAGGAGATTAGCAGTGTGAGAAAGCAGTGTTTGGAATATCATGAATACATGAATGGTGTCGGATTTTGGACTGTGTGTAGGCAGTGTGTGGGGGTACACAAGCAACAGTATAACAACTTGAAAAATCATCCATTAATTCAATTTTAGGCTTTGAATAAGACGGATAAGCAGAATTTGGGGCCTTGCAGAAAATTCAATGCAGCAAGTCAAGTTTAATGAGCAGAGGCAAAAGGCGAAGGGGAAATATGAGACATCATTATGTAGTCGGGTTCCATTTCTCATATATATTGGGAGAAATAGAAGATGTTGTAAAGCGGTTCCCTAATCTCTGTGGGTCTGATCAACTTTAAAGGAATAAGTGTCTCTAATGTGAATGCATTACATATCTGCACACGCTATGGCAAGATTATACATGAGGTAGACATTTATTTAGCAATAAAAACCACATAGTTTCAATATGTGGTGGAAATATTCATACTCTCAGTGTTTGTATTAAGTGTGCAGCCTGGATTTTATCCAACAGAAAATCTACATAAACCTGCACTGTCCTGAGCTAATAATAATATCAATGCTATGGAACTGGTATTCATTGTTTTACTTGAATACCAAGTGCCATTTCTTTCGTACATAATCCATGTTACAATCTCATAATGTTCATATTAAAATATATTTTCATTAAAATATGTGTCAAATAATGAAGTAAATGTATGTAGAAGTGATCCTTGTGGACAAAAACCACAGGCTTCAGACTCCTCTGAACATTTCCGACGTCAGTTTCCAACAGTTTTTACTTTCATGGTCACATATTGTCACGCCATCAAACATTATGGTCACTGTGGCTGTTTCTGCTTGTACTATTCCTTCCTGCATTATTTTGACCTGATCCACTGATATAAGCGCTCCAAATATCTCCATACATTGTTGAGTCGTCCGTTTTTTAGTTCCTATAACGGAGATTCTGACACAACTGTTCCTTGGCAGCATCCTGAAGCTGGCCGATCAGAACTGAGTGGGCTCATAGGGAGGGGAGCTTTAAAGAGACAGGAACACAGACTGCTTGTTAAGAGACAGAGGCTGAACTGAGGGGTTGCATAAAGGGCTAGCATAAGACAAATAAAGATTTTTTTTTAACTATGAGTGATGCAAAGCTACTCTAGTGGAGTCCCAGAATAAAAATACAGAGCTGGAAATTCATAATAGATCCCCTCTAAACTTTGGATCTTGCTACTGTATGTTGGCTGACTGCCACTCTCTTTCTCTCTCTCCCTCTCTTCAGGGATGACCTTTTCCGTGTGGAGCTGGACATCGTTGCAGGAGATGAGATGTTCTACAGCAAGGTGAGCACCTTCAGGACAGATACACATAACATTTACATCTTCTAGGCAGATGTTTTTCTTGTAAGTAGACTGAAAAATCATTTTCTACAATAGAGACTAACCAGTAGTATGTCTGCATGGTTTTTATTTTGTAGAAAAGAACATGGGAGTCAAACAAGAATGACATCAGGATTTGCAGGATGAAGGGCAAGCATGAGGTGAGACGTTGTTGTTTAGCTGTTTCTCCATATTCTCTTTCTTTTGTCAAATCTATGTCTCTCTCTTTCCACCTCTCTTAATTCAATTCAGGCCAATGAGCTTGATTTTTCTATTGAGTGTTATTTAAAATAATGTAGTCTACATGTTGAAACACTGTATCCATGTGGAAAGGCATATACTACTATAAGAGCTCTAAAAGTCTGTATTAAAGAGCATAAAACAATAATTAGAACAGGAAATCTGGACTATGTACTGACCAGGCATTAAAAAGACCTATGTTTAACTGACTTTGAAAAGGTAAGTCATCAGAGGAGGTGATATCCAAAAATATCTCTCCTCAAGAGAGGAGGCAGGTTAAACACAGTGGTCGCTACAGGCCCTAATGACATATTTACTTTTAAATTATTTCTATAATCTAGTTTGAATCTTGATGAATTATGAAGTCGTTGTATTCCTGTCATTTGTACTAGGTTGCACATTATCAAAGTCACAAGCCTCAGGTCTGCTTTTGCACCTCTCATTTTCCTCTTGTGTCTACCTTAGAGTTAGCTCACTTTTTTGGGTTAGCTATGTTGAATTAGGTCAGCATATTACTTGTTTGTATATAAGTGACTTGCTATGGAACACTAACTATCTCATACTCTGAAGAAGGCCTTGCAACAGCAATGATATTTTAATAAAATATGAAGATCCACAAACTTTGCTTTGATGGTGTGCCACCTTTGATAATCTGATTTATATCGTTGACTGTGAGCACCCAGTTTCTCTATCTGGAACGCACACTCGCTGTATTTTTTGGAGCAATGTTTATTTATCATATGCTGAAAAATGCAGAGCTATTTACATGCAGTTTAATAACAATTTGAAAATAGCATATTTAATTGCATCATCATGAATAATGAAAGAAAGGACACTTTTACTATGAGATGTGTTTGTTACCAAAAACAGAATTCCATCTGTATTTGCAATGCTAAGATGTTTTTGTTTAGTCATTTATTGATTTTGAAATTGTCATATTTTTTACATACATTTCTTTTACATGAAACATTTTCTGAGCAATTATACAGCTCACTCCGTCATTTGTTTTAAACCCCAGTCAACAGTGTCTTCTTGCAGCCTGATATCACACACAGGTTTGATTTTGGGCCACAAAATCAGTTTAAACCAATAAGCATTTTTGCTTTTTTTGTGTGAAGCTTGGTAAAACCCCCAATACACCAGTATATCAGTGAAATACATTGAAATCATGTCATTTCTAAGTCATGTCTCTCTTATTCTTACACACATACATGCACACACACACACAAACCATGTTCCTCTTATTTATGGCATGCTTTCTACCTTTGTGCCTGGAGCTTTTGTTTTACTGTGCCAGTCATCTGACTGTCATGCCTGCTGGCACAGCCTAAAGGAATCTCACTGTCCCTGCTCACCAAACCTGTCAAACACACACACACACACACACACACACACACACACACACACACACACACACACACACACACACACAGACACACACACAGACACACACACACACACACAACACATCGATCGGAAGAACAGAGCCAGTCCTTCCTATATAGATCTTGTTCATGAGTTAGTTGCGCAGTCTGTACCCTCAGAAAAAATTCAGGTGGGCTTTGAGGAAGAGCACCACCAGCCCGCAACTGAATGCCATATTTCTTTAAGTAAAAGCAGGGTTTTTAATAATGGCCAAAAACTGCCCACAGACATGAACAAGGGCGAAGCAGGGAGATGCAATATTGTTTAAATATGAGGACAGTGGTGCTTATTTTAATAATACATCAACACTACATGTCATGAGCATGGGTAACCAGCGTAACTTGGCTAAGCTTGTGACCAAACATCCATGAGCCTGCTACCCACAACAGTCCAGGTGGAACTCCAAGTGGATTACTAGAATTATTGTTCCACACGTTGCAGTAATTAAATTACTGGCAGTAATAAAACTTAAACAGGGCAAACAGAAGCAGATCAGAAAACCAGGAGGCTTCATGTAAAAATATAAGCAAATGTACTTGTCAAACAGAGGCAATTACAAATAAAGGACTCTCTTTAATATAAGTCAACTTCCAATAAAGGACTGGTACCCTCTGCAGTTGAGGTAAATAAAGGCTTCTGTCACTATTTGTGGAAATACAGTGTGTCTTATATCTCTAACATACACACATCTCTAGCTGCTGTCTGCCACACATAAGCATCCTGTATTCAAAGTCTACACGTGGGTGTGTGCAGTGGTTGTGGTTGGCACGGGAAACATGGGCTCTGTCCCCTCCAGGCAGAGAAAAAAAATGACTTATTTAACACACTGAGAGAACACCTGACATTAAATCTGTGAGAGACAGTGCCAGACGGAAACACAATGGAGAATAGAGGGACAGAGACAAAAAGCTGGGCTGAGAGGAGGAGGCGAGGGGGAGAGGAAGGGTAGGAGAAAAATGAGAGGAGAAGGGTGGGGCTGACTGAGATATGAAAGGTCTTCTTGCCCCTAATGACTGTGCTGCTTGGTAATGCTGTGAGTCACACAGCAATGTGAGGAAGATAAAACCACTGCCAGGTCCTCACTGTCAGCTCTCTGGGCTCAGATGCATATGAATGGACGTACTTGTGTGTGTGTGTGTGTGTGTGTGTGTGTGTGTGTGTGTGTGTGTGTGTGTGTGTGTGTGTGTGTGTGTGTGTGTGTGTGTGTGTGTGTGTGTGTGTGTGTGTGTGTCTCTGTGTGTGAGAGTGAGTGAATGCATGTAAGCACACACGCATATCGAACTGATATGTTTTTATGAAAACCAATACAGATACAGTCAGGGCTTTTTTTTTAAAGAATAGTTGCACCGCACATTTGACTATATAATGCAGTCCTGTACAACACAAACTATAGCTTTAGAAATGATCATTAATCAATGGCTCTCTGACACAGCGTCAACAAAAATGAAATATTGTAAAGGTAGAATATGGTCTAAATCTAGAATAATATATGTCATTATTATTAAAATAGTGATTTGTTTTCTTTTTGCATTCTCTGGAAATTCTGTTGAGAAACAGTTTATAGATAAAATTACCAAAAGGGAAATGTTCCTCATAGATACTGTGATAGTTTAAAACAAATATTTTGATATTAATACCAAGAAAGTAGTAAGTATATTCTATTTTATAGCTTCACAATCAAATCCAAAAACATCACATAAAATGATAAATGAAATAGAAATAAAAAAATACAGACATGATGAACAAATTGAATGATTTTTACTGATGAGCAACTTGTTGGGAACTACATACTCCAGGTGAACATGCATGACAAAGCACAGGTGTACTCATTTTGATGTCATTATAAGTTCAAGGGTAAGCTCTTTTCAAACATTTGCCCTGATGATGCAGTATACTTGAATTGGACCACACATGTGCAGAACCATATTTTCTTCATATTTGATTTTTTTTGGTCGTCGTGCACCGTTTGGATTCCTGAGGTTGGCGGTCCTCTAAAAATTTTTAAACTGGACCTCAGATGAGCTCAAAATACTGAAGAAATAAATTTAACACCATCAAGACAATTCAAAAAAGACATTTCAGATGTATCTCTATGTTATAATAACCACATTTGATTTTTTTACTGCAGGGCTATTGTATTGGAGTGCATTGGCTTGCTATAATGCTTTGTATTGCTATTTTAATGACTACATTGAGGGTTGACTGCTGTCCTACATATTAAATAAAACAACACTCCTTTTTCTGAATAATGCACATACGCAAATGCATTGTGCAGGTTTTTACATACATGTGGGTTGGATCAGTAACTCTAGTGTACATACAGTTCATACATATTCATGATCTCTTTTTTTATCTGCTCTCTCCTACACATACATGAACACAATCAAGAAGATCCTCAACAAACGCATCTGTCAGGCAGTGATTTTCTGTGCTGCCACCCTCTCCTCCACTTCACCTCCTGAAAATGTCCTGTTCTACTTCGGGGATGGTCGTGTCAGATGTGATACATTCGCCACCTCGTAATTGGTTTTGTAATTAAATGTTTACGCTTGGTTGATCACAAAGGACATAGTATTCTCCCTAATTAGGCTGAAAATTCAATATCCTAATTCATTCGCCTTTTTTTATTCTCCTGTGTTGACCAAACGATTGTTGATGAATGCAACAGCTGGCCTCGCTGTCATTCAATCTGCATATTCCTGGCATATTTTCCTTTGTCCTCTTGCTTTCTGCTGTCTGCTGTCTCTTTTATCTCTTATGTATTTGCCCTTTTCATTGTCTCTTTCTGTCATTTTCTCCCCTTCCCCTTCACTTCCTTAAAAGAGGGTGAGACGTTCCATAGAGGTGGCTCTGTGCCAACACATCAGGCCATAGCGGATTTGGAATGTACTGTACGTGCAAACGAAGGCAATTCCATGTAGAGCGCCTTTAAAGAGCAGTTGGGCGTCGTTATAAGCAGCACTTAGCAAGATATTTGATCAATATTGCTTTGATCGTGCTCTCGGAGGAGCTCTGGGTTTTCAATCGTCCAACCGAGATAAAACCAGTACCGTCAGAAGATAGGGTTTCACAGCCGTCTTTTGGCTCCTAAATTAATCAATCTGAAAAACCACATGTGGAGTCACTTTTATTCCTTGTAACTGATGCTTCATATGTAGAAAGCATCTAGTTTATCTGCCTTTTTGATGTTAAATGTGTGATGTCTATTATTAAATCTGGGCTGATCTTATATAACTAAGACTGAATTAAGCTCAACCTTTAATATATATTTCACAGCATCGCTATATTCCCCAAAAAGTAGTACTTATGAGTCAATTATCACACTCATCACATAAAACTAAAGTGCTAGAATGCCAAATACCCTGAATATGGAGAAAGGGAGGCTCTGCATACTTATCCAGTAAAAGTATTTAAGGATAAAACCAAGCTCTCAGTCACTACACCTTAATCACAGCAAATGTTGCATGACTGATTGATGACTGATGATTTCCAGTTATTTTCTGTATTGATTGATACTCGTTATCACCAAATATTTGCATTGGAGTGTGTTCAGTGTGCATAGCCTTCTTTTCTCAATACACTATATTCCCCAAAAAGCACATTTCCTCTCCCGCAAGTGTATACTATCACATTCATGAATCACTTCCAGAAAGTGAATTAATTTTCTTAATGTGACAATTATCCATCGTTTACTCAGCAGGTTGTCGGACACAAAGCTGTCCTGGGGTGATTCAGGTTAAGTGTTGTGGTTAAGGGCTGAATGTTGTGTGTGTGTGTGTGTGTGTGTGTGTGTGTGTGTGTGTGTGTGTGTGTGTGTGTGTGTGTGTGTGTGTGTGTGTGTGTGTGTTTGTGTGTGTGTGCCTGAGTGAGTGTCTAGTGTGTGTATGTTTCCACCAGGGAGCATTGCTCAGCTGACCCCTCGATCTGTAGGTCTTGCTGCAGGTCGGCTCCACTGCTGAGGCTGCCACATGGCTGACTGGCCTGGATAAACTCTCTGGTTCTCTCTATTTCTCCCTATCTGCCCCCCTCTCTCTCTTCATCTTTTCCTCCTACGGTATCTCTATTATCTCACTTTCTCCCTCTCTCTCCTTGCCTCCGGTGTCTGATGTTTGTTTGTGGCCTGTGGTGTCTTCAGTCAAAATTACCATCAAACAGAGACGAAGGATTGCAGAGGGACGCGGATTAGCTTTAACATGCTGAGTAAGACCGCAGTACTCAGAACAGCGCATTGCTGCTAATTTGGTACCGCTGTTAATTTATCCTCCACCCACATGTGCAAAAACACACACGCACTTTCTTCCTGTCATGTAGAGTCACTCTGTTTTCAGTCAAAACTATGTGTCAGGGGTTTTTCTGGAAATGACAGGCCTGTTGTTAATGAGTGGAGAAGAGGACTCGCCAAATCTTTTTGTGAGTGTGTATTGTGTATACAGTACGTGTGTCTGTGGGAGAATTCTGGCTCAATGGCGGCTCTTGGCAGAGCACCGCTCTCCTCTCCCTGGTCACTCACATCAGGGGACCAGCCAGGCATGTAATGGAAACTTTGGAGATTTAGCAGCTTGCTAAATAAGACCCCCTGACGTACTGCCTTAGATGGCTCCTATTGTACTTGCAAAAGATTTTATGACGTACAGACCTGTTTTGTATTTTGGTGAGACCAAACACGGGAATGCTGTTTGTAGCTGGAGGTGAAACATTGCATTTGTTAGAGTTTTTGGGGATAATGTCTCATCATTAGAACAAACATTGAGGCCAAATGAGGAGGTTGTTTATCATCTCAGACTAAAAGTTGAGTTCCGGACAATAGATGAAAAGCAGATGCAGAGGGTGGAGACTCCTCAGTTTTAATGGTGTCTGACTGCTGCAGGTTATTTTGAGTAGATATGTTGTAGCAACAGAACACCCTTCTGAATGTGTGTGTGGGAGCATGATCAATTGCTTTAATGTGTCTACGAATGTTTTTTGGTATGCATGTTTTTGTATGCAGAACATTGTATCTAAGGAAAATGTTTGTATCTGTGCCGGGAATCGCAAAGGCAAGGAATGCACTTGCCCAGCCAACATCTGCAGAGTAGAACAAAGCTGACAAATATTCTTCTTAAGAGCAAGAGACTGATTAAAAACCTGCTGCTTG
The DNA here is from genome assembly GCF_027409825.1 of Scomber japonicus. Lineage (NCBI taxonomy): Eukaryota > Metazoa > Chordata > Actinopteri > Scombriformes > Scombridae > Scomber > Scomber japonicus. The sequence goes on from NC_070584.1 coordinate 14,025,267, forward strand.
CATAGCATACAATTTATATCAGTGTAGAAACACATAGGCACACGTTCTCACAGACACACATACATCCTTCCCTATCTTTCCACACCCTCTCTCTCTTCTTCTTAAATCTCTCCTTCCATTTACAACTACGTCCATATTTGCACTGAGGCGCGTGCTCCTGTGTAATTCATCTGTGCTGCAGATTCATTTTTCAGAGCCCGTGCAGCTCTGCCACTGTCAGTAAGAAGAGCAGGAGCATGAGGAGGAGGAGGAAGAGGAGGAGGAGGAGAGGGAGGAGAGGGAGGAGAGGGAGGAGGAGGACTGCAGTCGTCTGGGTCTCAGGAAGGCTTGCCAGCCAGCACAGGTGGCGTTTTGTCTGGATTCTTCCCAGGGAGCGAGGGAGCACAGAGAAAAGAGGAGGAAGGGGGGAGTAGAAGGAGGCACCAGGACGTACAGCATTTTGATTTTTGTATATAATTGTTGAATTCAGTGATTCACTGCTTGATCCTCTATAATTGGTTTGTGTTTTTTAATGTGGAAACCACAGTGAAACCATAATCCTGCTGACTGAATGGGGCTTTGAATTAAGACAGACCCATACCTGAAACTGCCAAATTGCTTCCTGGAATAGATGAATAAGGGTTAATGAAATGCATGTATGCAGCAAGGGATGAATTTTGACGATATCTTTTAAGTGCAAAAGGAATTCAAAATTGAGTCACAGAATTGCTATGAAGGACCCAACCCCTTGTTTTTATCCTGTAGTCATGAAATGTTTCATTTTATGCAGAATAACACTGCCAAATGCCCACATTTGTGCAGTGGTTTGGTTCTTCGAAGTATTTACGCCCCTCTCTGAGACGCTGGCAGTGGGACTGGGCTGTTATTAAGAGTGCTTCATCTGGCTTTGTGATTACAGCTCTGACCGAGCTGACAGACTGCAACCCCACCGACAAACAGCATGCAAATGATTCTCACACACGAGCATGCATCTGTGCTGTGATATGCACATACACACATACATACACACACTTACACACACACAGATACACGCGCTAGACACACAGGAACACATGCTGTATGTGGGGGGAGTGACACACACATACACATATACTGTCGCTGTCACTCCTCAATTTGTCACATAGGGCTGCACCATTTGAAATTTACACCTCACACTTGACACTTACACCCAACACGCACGCACACACGCACGCACGCACACACACACACACACACACACACACACACACACACACACACACAGTACACTCACACATGAAAATACTTCCTTCTTTCCTGTTCTTTTGCTGTTGAAAAATGAGAACCCTGCGGGGAATGAAGTGGGAAGGTGGAAGGGTGGAGGGTGGAGCATCTGGAATAACATTCACTAGTGTCTCATATCCCTGCTTCCCTCTGATCTCTCCAGACACACACACACACACACACACACACAAAAGCACACACACAAGCACACACACACATCACTTGACATTCCCACTATCACCACCACCACCTCCACCACTGCTCCAGTCCTACTTCTGTTTCCGATGACATCAATGTGAGTAGTGGTCTTGAAGTAGACCCCATCTGCTGTGTGTGTGTGTGTGTGTGTGTGTGTGTGTGTGTGTGTGTGTGTGTGGCTGAGCTGGTGCCATCCTGGCTGGGACACCAGTAGTTTGGGGGGGGTTCTGGCTGCTGTCCGCTTGTGATCTACTGTACATCACCACTCACTCTGCACCCACACACACACACACACACACACACACACACACACACACAGGTGGCTGACTCATTGCTGCAACAGTTTACTTTTTGGCTTTTAAAAGTCATGGGTCATAATAGGAATTAAGGTTGAATACATTTGGAAAAACATCTGTGTTGACAGGTTTTTTTTGTTTGTTTGTTTTTTATCATGTTACCTTTTGGTCCTTGAGACAGTGGTTCCCAACATATGGGTCACTAATTCTCTAATGGGTCCCAAGATCAATCTGAAGAGTCAGAAAAGAAAAGAAAAGAAAAGGGTTTTTTTGTGTGAATTTCTTACAATTTTTGTTTTTGTTTGTGAAATGTTGAAATATTGATTATGAAAACTATATTATCTCGTCCACCCATAATACTTCAAATTAAACAATCTGATGAATAATCCATCTTTGGTTGAACTGGTCATATCCATACTGAAGCCATAATCTATACTGAGAAGTCGATATTGCTTCATATTAAGTAGTTACATGCCAAAAAAAAAAAGTTTAGAACCACTGCCCCAAAACCTGTCAACCTCAAATCCTTTTACATACAAATTGTCCACAGCTTTTTCCCCCTGCATTTCTCCTCCATATTCACTCAATTTCTTTTCATCTCCATTGTATAAACTTGTGCCACACTGTGTTAATGATATGGAAAGCTAGTAAGTAAAAAAAAATATGGCCACAGAAATAACAAAGTGTCCTGTAGGTGCAGAACCCTGTGATAATGTGTAAAGTGTATGTCAGGGGTTGCATATGTTGAGTAATTTCCACTACAAACATACTGACAGGCTCCACTTTTGTTGAGGCAGGAGATTAACTTTAAAGTCATTTTTCTCCATTTCACTACACCAACATTTATTACAATTTTACACTGTGGGGCACAAGCAGCCACTAAGTCATGTGGTTCTTAAACGACTTTTCATTTTCAAAGAACGAGCACGGGAGAAGGGAACTGTGACTCGGGTTTATTTTGTCATTTAGCTTGGTGTAGTTTGAAGCCTCATGGTGGCAAAATTAGCCTTGAATTTGCTGTTTGTTTTAAAATCCTGAGGCTGGTTTGGATTACTGTCTGTCAATCAACGGCTGTGTGAGTGTGTGTGCATGTGTGAAGAGGGTAGACACTTTAAGTCTCTGCAGGCTGCATCCAGACTGTATCAGTATGATTGACAGCGTTAATGGCGTGATAATTCCACATATCAGGCAACTGAAAAGCTTCATTTCACCAAGCGGTTTGGATAATCAGTCTCCAAAAAGTAAAACCCAGTTCTTCATTTTGCCTTTCTTCTCTTCAGTTGTACATCTCCTGCATGATTAAAGTCTCTCTCTCTCTATTTTTCTCTTTTTCTGCAGGATGAATGCCGAAATTTTATGAAGGTGCTGCTCAGCAGACAAGGAGGCCTGTTTGTATGTGGGACCAATGCCTTCAACCCGCTATGTGCCAACTACACTGTAAGTACTGTAAAGACTAAGCACACTGGTGTTACAGCCATACCTTTCCAAATCCTGGAAGTGGTCCATCCTTGCATTCTGTCTATTGACGTCATTGATTAATGGCTTATCTACTTTTTCCAGAAGAGAGTCCCCACTTCCAAAACACAATTAATCGACTGTTCAGGTGAAAATTTACTGTGTGATAACACTTGTTTGTTTTCACTCGAGGCGCCATTTACTTCCTCCCCAGGAGTTATTTATCCTTGTTGTCTGGCAGTTCCAGTGCCTTGTTTTCCTAAGATACAACAGTTGTTATTTCTCAGTGGTTAAACTTTGTGGACTGCCAAGCTTGTTATTGTTGAGAGTCAGAGACGGATAATCAAGAAGAACACAAAGAGGTGAGAAGAGGAAGAGGCGGGTATTCAGAGAGTAAGGGTGAAGACGTGACTTGTTTCTTTGCTTGTGTTAAGAAAGCAAAGCAACTTCCCCATTTAGAAGAAAAATGGGCTTAATTTAAGAGTCAACAGGGTTCACGCGACAAGTGTCGACTGGCTTGATGCAACTAATTAGCCGCTGTGCACTCTAAATATTTTCCCCTCTGTCAAAAACAAAATATGTTTGTCAGACTCTGCAAGAACTCACCTGAATCCTCCACCATGCAGCTGAATTTGCTCCACTTCCCGAATTCCTGTCTCACTCAATTACAGTTACAATTTCAAACTCGTGGAAGGCAAACTACACATAAATATTAATCATCAGCTCGACTGATTTCACATCATTCTGCAGGAATATTAAATGATGGATGAAGGCAGTTGGAGTTGGAGAGAGGGAAAAAGAGAGATGGGGGGGGGGGGGGTGTTTTCATTATCAAAGGCTTTTTCAGATAAGTGTTATTTTCAGTCTCTCACATTTCAAACACGGTGCAACAGTGTGACACTGAAACATACCTGGACCATTATCTGTCAGCCACTAATGACATACAACGACAGTGTATAACACACCTGTCTCTGTCTGTTTCTCTAGGGACTAGTTAGCGATGCTAACTACTGTTTTATTTATAGCTGTGTTTTAATTAAATGACACCCTTAATTCAATATTTAATTTCCTAGAATAGATGAGAATTACACTGTGTAGTTGAAATAGTTTGCTTGTAGCTACCTTTTAAGTACGTGTGGGTGTGTTTGTGAAAGTGTGTGTGTTAGGCAGAGATACAGATATTTTACTGTGTATACATGTTTGTGAGAGTTGGAAACTTGTTTGGGTGTGTGGACCCTGATGTGTCTGTTTGTGTGTGTGTGTTTGTCTGCTTTATTTATGCATGAGTATGTCACTCTCTTGTTGTTGCTGCAGCCTAATTGCCACCAGTGAATCATTAGTTTGCACTTACGGTAACACTCCCTAATTGCCATTCTCTTGTGGCTTGTTTTCATGATGCTTCTGTGGATGCATTCTTATTGTTTGGAGTTTACTGATTGATGTGTGCATGTGTGTATGTGTGTTTCTTAACAGGGAGACACTCTGGAGATGGTAGGAGACACAGTCAGTGGGATGGCGAGATGCCCTTATGATCCCAAACACGCCAACGTAGCTCTGTTTGCAGGTATGGCACACCTCTTGTTTGGATCCTCACTTTCTCGCCCTCATGTGGATCACGCAGCAGGGATGCAACACTATGTGCTATCACACATTTCCTTTTGTGATTCTGGTGATTGCAGTAGTGAATATCATTGAGGAGTAGCATTGCTCCTCACTGAATGAGACATTGTGGTCCCTGAATATGCTACATATGCTCAACAATGCTGTGCCACTGTGATTCTTCAGTTTTATTCATCTGCTCTGTGTCAGCCTGTCCAACTCACTTGTGTGTTAATATGTATGTGCGTGCGTGTGTGTGTGTGTGTGTGTGTGTTTGTGTGTGTTTGTGTCAGAGGGGAATCTGTTTACAGCCACAGTGACAGACTTCCTGGCCATTGATGCGGTTATCTACCGTAGCCTTGGGGACAGTCCCGCTCTGCGCACCGTCAAGCACGACTCCAAGTGGTTCAGAGGTACCGACAGACATGTGTGCATGTGTGTATGTGTGGTTTTTATGCTTGTTAAGGTGTGTTTGTTTGTGTTTTAGGATGTGTAGGCGCATGGGTGCAATAGTCTCAAGTATGTCTTAGTCAGAATCATGTCTGGTGTTGATGTTGTCCTCAGCATCTGATGGGTTGAGTGTTTGTCCACATCACTTAGCAGCATGCAGGATCAATACATGTGTCAGTAGCCGAGGGGCTGAGTCAGCAACCTAATAACTCTGTGTTCAGGTTACTGGACAAGGAGCTGTCAAAGTTAAGTCTGGACCATGCACAGTCAAAACAAACAACTACAATGAGACAGTAACACACACGCACACACAATATCAGACACACAGGTTGTAGCCAGTCCCACGTGTAATAGCGCCAAAATGCATAGCGTGAAACCGAGTTCTCGGAAACGTCAGGGGGCTGTAATGTGCTTATTGTTTGGTGTGAAATCCCCTTTCAGCATGTAATGAAATTAAGCATGGTCTGTGCCTCTTTCTCACTGCCCTAATGTTACCTCAGTGTCGCTGGAGTGAATGATGCATGGTCCATCTATATTCCATTACACCTTTTCTCTCCATACTTCTGCCTCTCACATCTTCTTTCTCACAATACAGAGCCGTATTTTGTCAGCACTGTGGAGTGGGGACCTCACATCTACTTCTTCTTCAGAGAGATAGCCATGGAGTTCAATTACCTGGAGAAGGTGATGAAAACATGTCCTCCCGCCTTCTGAACATTCAGCTCTACTGGTCCCAGTCCATTTAGAGAGTCTTTTAAAAGGACTGTTGAGGAATATGTGAATGTGTCTTTAAAATGCAAGGCCATGAAAGGATGTGCCAGACTAACATCTTCTCTGCAGCTATTATTTGAATGTCAATATTGTCCCACAGCTACACTGACCTTTCATCCTCATATTTGTTTGTCTGTATATCTAATTCAACAAATCATGGACTGAGTAAACAACTCATGTCTGTATTAACCTGAGAAACGCCTTTTTGTATATCAACTCTGTGTCTTTTGTGCCCTAACAGAGCTGGGGATGCATCTTTATGAAAAAAATAGTAGCATCAGGAAACTCGTTTTTCTAATAAATCAGCAATTCACATTTGGGGAGATGTTCTTGCACAAGGTCTCTATCTTGACATGTTTACAGAGAGCAGAGTAAATTGATCCTTAAACAGCATCAATGTTTTGTGGATGGGGATGTTCAAAGAAGCAATTTTGAGATGACATTTTCATGAATAATTTATATTAAATTTACCATTATAAAACAATGATCTGTCAAAACAGACTTTGCGCATTGCAAATAGCATGCAAATGAGTCTTAGAGATCAACCTAGAGTGGAAAAAAGCTTTCAGATATGCCTGTTTGAAGTTGAAACCCAAAGCTCTGGAAATGTTTCCTAACTCCCCAGCTTATCACTTGAGTTATATATGTGAGTTGTGTTTGTACAGTAGGCAATGATGTGCCTGTTAAATTTATTTTCTATGCCTACATCTGCTTCTCGGTGCCTAACTACTTATAGGTGGTGGTGTCACGTGTGGCCCGTGTGTGTAAACGGGATCAGGGTGGATCTCAGCGTGTCCTGGAGAAGCAGTGGACATCGTTCCTCAAGGCCCGCCTAAACTGCTCCGTTCCTGGTGATTCACACTTCTACTTTAATCTGCTGCACTCCACCAGCCCTATCATCAGGATGCACGGCAGGGACATCATCCTGGGAGTGTTCTCCACACCAGCTAACAGGTACAGCATAGACCCACTTATGTTTACTGGTAAAAAAGCTACAACACATACAAATATGCCTTACTCTCTCAGAAATGCACCCACAAGGGCAGGCACTGATCAATATGCAACCTGTCTGCCTTTAAATAAGAAGGTTGATTTGTGTTTATGTGTGTGTGTATGTGTGCATGTGTGACTGTGTCAAAGTGAGGGGATTTCAATCCATGTCCTGCAGACTGAGACTGAGATTATCGTAGATGTAAAAACACACCATGACATCCTCCCTGTGGAGACACACTCAGCGTACAATCACACTTACACAAACCACCATAGTTTGTTCCTTCACCTAAGAAGTCAGAAAGAGCAAGGCTTCCTACAGGCCAAGGAGAGCAATGCTCTGGAGAAAATGAAAGAGGCTGTGTGTGAGGTGCAAAGGTCAGGATTGTGGGGTACAGAGTAATTTAAGACACATGGAACACTTTCATTGAGGACAAAAGGGTGATTTGTTGAAAGACAAGATTAAATTGGAAAAAGGTGAGAGGAGAGGAGAGGAGAGGAGAGGAGAGGAGAGGAGAGGAGAGGAGAGGAGAGGAGAGGAGAGGAGAGGAGAGGAGAGGAGCGGAGCGGAGAGGAGAGGAGAGGAGAGGAGAGGAGAGGTTGAATAGTTTGGATTATACAGGCCAAGGAAAATAAAGAAAATGGAAGGAGAAGTGACAAGACATGAGGACATGAGACAAAAGAGGTGAAACAATAAAAATTTGTTGAAAGACAAGATTAAATTGGAAAAAGGTGAGAGGAGAGGAGAGGAGAGGAGAGGAGAGGAGAGGAGAGGAGAGGAGAGGAGAGGAGAGGAGCTGCCTTGTAAATGGAGGATTATGGGAGACTGAGGATATTTGCAGAGCCAAAGACAACACAAACAGCAAACCAGTGAAACTGAACAACAGAAAGAAGAAGGGAATGTGACAAAAACATTTATGTGAGCTAGACATACAGTATACTTTTGATCATTCAGTTGTGCCAAATATAGGATTATATCTACACTATGAAGGCACTCATTCTTGTGTGGCATTCAATGTAGTGTTGAGTGACTTAAAACTAGTCAGAAAACTGCCAGTGGGATGAGTTAATTCCCTTTGTTTCCAGTGCAAATAAACAAGAGTTTTCTTGATTCCCATGTCCTTATCCTGATACAGTTGAGTAATCTGTTTATCATTCTTTGTTTGAAGATACAGACAAACAAATTCTTAGATGCAGGGTTTTTTAAAAGTTATGTATGGAAAAAGCTAAATGCTAAATCTGATACTGAGTTGTTAATAATAAGGGAACATTCTTAATTTATCCTCCAAGTTCCAAAGCAAAACAAATACTCTGGATGCCTTTGTAAGAGTCTTGCTGTCTAACTGCCTCAAATCATAGAAAGGTATTTAGTGTATTTTTCTGTGATGGCCCACTCCCCTTACACTACCTGAATGGCCCTGATACCACTTACTGTGTCTGGTAGCGCAGACACATTAAAGCAAACACTTAGAAAATACTTGCGACTGCTTGCTATTTGACTCTGGTGTAGAATCAATACAGTGTCTCTCTTAAATGCAGCCAGCAGCTTAACTATTATTTGTCAGTTCACCAGTATACTACCATATCCTTTATTTATAATAAAGCCATTTGCAAGTTGCAGGAATGTCTCTCAAAGCAATGAGGGGAAGACAAGAAGAGAACCAAAGCAAGCAAATGCGAATGGTTAGAAGACACATAGGACAATAAAGAGGGAGTTGGTGAACAAGAGGGAGAGAGACGAATGAGAAACCCAAGGTCAATAATGGAGCACATGTGTGTCCCTGGCTCTCTGAGATCTAAAACTGTTTCATCAGCTGCATCTTATCTGTGTGGTTGGAAGGTCTACACTGCAAGAAGGGACGCTGCCTGCAGAGACAAATGGATGCTTTACACACACACACACTTAAATACACAAACACAAACATGCACGTGCACAAACACACCGACAATGGTTCCCAGATAACAGCATTTACAACATGCCATGGAGGAGAAACAGCTGAATACACACATACTCCTGCTTGGGTAAACGGTTACTGGGTCCTATTTTATATAACTACGAACCAAGTCAGAGAGTGACGGAGGTTTAAATGGATGGATAAGGAGATGTGTGGTGGATGAAAATTAACAAAAAGAGAAAGGGAGAATATGTGAGGTGAGCTGCGAAACTCCCACTGGCCCCTTGTGGCCCACTGCGCCACACTGGCTAAGTACTTGCCAGACAAATTGCATTGGCTGGCAGCATTCAGTGAAAACAGCATGAAGCAGGACCTGGGAGTGCAGGAATAACATCTCCTGCCATTTTACCCCTTGCTGTACATATTGAACTGTATGGGAATATAGGATAAAGTCAGGGCTTTACGGGGCTCTCCCATAGTCACCCCTGGACATACTGAAGTTACTCATCTCCTCCTGTGCCCACATACTCCCGGGATGATTTTATAGCCACAACTCCATGAAGAGTTGCAATTTTTAGGATCGTTCAGTCTTTGTTTCTATAGTGGAAAATAGCCCCTAGTATCCAGTTCCTTTGTGCATCATACTCTGAAGCCTCGGGCCCTTCCTGTCGATGAGGGATGAAAGAAGAGTTTGGATTACCTACTGAGCACCTCATGCACTCAACACTCCTGATGCTCAAGAGGTCAAGGAGGCATAGAGAGAAAATCATGTACTGAAAAGAGAGCAGTATGAAAAAGGATGAGAATATGAGACGATTGGGGAGAAGAAGAGAGAAGAAAGTATTTTCTGCTTTATTTAGCAACTCAAATAAGCAGGTAAGAGAAAGAACGGCAGCAAGATGATAAATGGAAGGCTTACTGTCATTGTGCTGCAGTGGACTGGTACTGAAAACAAACAAGTCTCGTTATTTCTTAGCTATTGTTTTGGCAGCTGAAAATGTCTATTGCTGGAGTAGACTAACGTGGGCTCATTAGGCTTAATAGAGCTGCACAGGAATTCAAGGAAAACATCCCATGCAAAGAAAAGTAAATCTGGTGCATCCTGAAAGTGGGAGGCCCTGTTTGGTTTTGGTTAAAAAGATCCCATGTGACAGGGTTAGAGCAGGATACCCCTTAGGGAAAACATGGCTGAGGAGGGGAAATGAGGAGGACAAGGAGCAGGAGGAGAACAGGTTTACAGTGCCAGGAGAAGTGCAACACAGGGGAGGATGCACAGATGTGCAAGCTAGTCCCCCCAGGCTTTGCACAAGGAGAGAAGGCAGATGAATACATAGTTAGCTAGAGAGATATACTGTAGAGAAAGGGATGTGGGGAAGGAACACTGCATGTAATTGACAGCAGCGCCATGTCACAGGGAAAATACCAAGTTGTTACAGAGGTGTTAGCTAGTCCACATGGGCCATGAAAGACAGGTTGGGAAGAAAATAATACCCACAGGGACACAATGTAGGTCGAGTTTTGCAGCAGAATAAATGAAAGAAACAGGATGACATAGTAACATTAAAAATTACGATAAAGGGCCTGAAGTCCATGAGGTAAAGGATCTCATAATTAATCTTTAAAGAGTTCCATATATTGTTTTGATCATAGGTTAAATATTCGTGCCATGTTTTATCAAAACCAGAGAGATAGATCAATAGTGGGCTATCCATATGATTGGTTATAAATACCTTCATTTCTGTCGTATGATTGGAACTCTGTATTGTAAATGATTATTCATATTGTGGAAATTAGTATATTAATATTTTTTATTGCTCACAGGATAAGAACAGCCAAGAAATAGTCCTTCACCTATCCCCCCGATAAAACAGCAATATTTTGTTTTTGCACTTCAGTTTTGTAAAGATCAAAAAAACTATAATAATCTTCTTCATAAATCAAACTTCTTATCTAACAGTCAGCAGCTATTGAATTCAACAATAGAGAAAAATTATTAAAAATTATTTAATCAGAAATGACTGATTGATTCAATACTTCACAGGGACTTTACTTTTTACTTATAATGGGTGTGCAAACTTTAAAACTTGCATTGAAAGACTGACATTGAGATACTGAAACTTCACCTGACTCCCACCTTCTTCTCCTCTTCTTCATCTACTCCTACATGACATCATGTGTCTGTGAGGACAGTGTTATTCCTAGCTGTCAGTGAGCTTGTTAACAATGAGGAACTACTTTAAACCCAGCAGCAGCACCTCTCAAACGAACCCCTGTGAATTTCACTCAACCCCAGTCAAGGGGAAAGAGTGAAGGAAGGACACATTCCAATGGAAAGAGAGAAAGGGGCAAGCTAAATTTGAAAGTAAACAAAAAATTAGTCTCAAGTGTGAAGGGTGATAGAGAAAATGACATCCACCAGAGTACCAAAAACAAGAAATACACGCTAAGAAACAAGAGGAGGAGAGACTACTACAAAGTGAAAATGAGAACAATTAAAACAAATTAGAGAGAGCCTGAGGTCTTTTAGTCTTACTTCTGTTAGACACAGAGACTGGGTTAACCCAGTGACCTGCAGCGAGAGAGAATGAAAAAGAGAAAGAGAGAGCCGGGGGAACAGAGGGAGGGGTGAAAGAAAGGTACAGAAAGGAAGCCAAGCTGGCAGCAGTAAAGAGCTGGCAGACATGTCACACATAACATCTGGTGCCTGTGGTCCAGAGAGAGACACTGTATCGTCCACAGATAGGCCTTCAGCTCTGCCACACTGGCTGGGGTTGAGTCACATCCCTGCCTATGAATGATAAATACTGAGGAAGACGGCATGACCTGATCAAATGGCACATCAGAAGGGAACAGCTCCCCACTGCCACCAAAATCCAGCCTTCGGGCACTGCCTTTCCAAACAAACCCTTCAGTGGCTTTCAAAGGGGCACTCAACAGAAACACTGCAAAGCTCTTTACAGGATCATGAGGGTGGGCTGTGCAAGCCCTCAAATCACTAGTTTGACATTTATTTCTTAAGAGAGAAAGAGAAAGAAACAGGTGGGGTTTGTGTGGGCTTCATATAGCTGCAGGTTGCAGGTGACTCAGTCCTCTCAGGTTTTTTCAATGTGTGTGTATCACCAAGGTATCAGCACTTAGTCATAGCTCTCACACAACACACACCATTAGTCATTGATGAGGGTACATTCAGCGCAGAGTTGAGTCTGGGAGCAGGAAACATGGATGTTTTTTAAAAACTCATTCCTTATCTCATCCTGACAGTGCTCTCTTTATTTCTCAGTCTCTGCAGTGCTTTGTTTCCTTAGACACAACACAAATAAGATGGTCTAACTTTCTGTGAGTGTGTCTGTGTTTCTTTAATATGTAGACTGTGTGTGTGGGCTATAGACACTTCTTGGGACAGATGTTTTGTCCTCCGTTGCAGGGTTCATGAGTAGTTAAACAGCCTCCAAGGTGCACTGGGCTTTTCACTGAAGGGTGTTGTTGAGTTCATTTCCTTTACGAGAATCTTCCTCCCTTTGTGAAAGACGTAATATTCAGTGATTCATTTCCTATTTGGTTTTATATTCCAGGAATTCCAGCCAAGATGTTTTCATGGGTCTAATCTAGCTATTGCATCCGTTACACTACATGTCTATTCTTCGCCCACAGAGTTTATAGTATCTATCTCATCCTGTCTTTCTTTCTGTCTCCGTAACAATTTCCTTTGTGTTCAAGCATTGAATGTCAAAATATGAACAGCCCAAATCCAATTTGTCATCTTTGCTGGGTGCCTTGCCCTTTCTTGTGCTCACAATTTGCTGTCTATATTTTAACTTCTTTCATTCTTTTCCTTTTGCACATTTCACTGTCAATTTTTCAGTCTAGGTATTATCTACCTTTCCTTTTTCCGTCACCCATTCTTTCTGCACCCATGCCTGAGAAAAGTAAAGCTCACTTGACACAGGACTGACAGTCATTTCATATCAGTTGAAAGTGTTTCTTCAATCAACAGTCTACATCTACCTCTGTGTCTGTCTCTCTAGCATCCCGGGTTCAGCAGTGTGTGCCTTTGACATGGAGCAGCTGGCTGCAGTATTTGATGGGAGGTTCAAGGAGCAGAAATCAGCAGAATCTATTTGGACGCCTGTCCCAGATGAAGTCATCCCGAAGCCAAGGTGCAAGCTGTAATCAATTTATGCACCTGTGTTCAGGTTGTTATTAGAGAACTATGAGAAGAAACAGTGTGCATTATGAACTACATAAATTAAGTTCGGCTACAGTACTGCCCTATAAAGATGTTTTTGCAGGTTGCAGTTCCAAAGCAAGGAGAAAAACAAATCTTGCAAACAACAGTGCTGCTAATGTAGTTGCAGCACCTAATCATTTTGGGAAGGTTTTCAAGACACAAGGAGCCTTAATATACAAGTAATGGAGAATCTAGGAAGATACTGTAGAATTTTTGTTCAGTCAACTAAAACTTGCATAAAGGTAGGAAATCTATTTTTCACAAGGATATGACTTACAGTATTCTTTTATTATCTAAAGGCCTGTCTTGACCTCTTGCAACTATCTATTATATATAATTTGAGATTCTTTTGACTAAATTAAATGAGTTGTTGAAAAGGGGTTATCCGTTTGAATATGAGACACTCATGTCGTCTAGACTGCGTAATTATAAAGGGAATTATATGATCAGTAAGGTCTGGAAGGAGAAAGAAACAAGAGTGTCTTTTTTGCCCCTGTTCCATCTATCTAACTTGTGCTGAAACATGTTTTCCCCAGACCTGGTGGCTGTGCTGTTCAAGGTTCCAGGTTTAATTCCTCCAACTCTTTCCCTGATGAAATGCTCAACTTTGTCAAGACCCATCCACTGATGGATGAAGCTATCCCATCACTCGGACAAAGACCGTGGATAGTCAAAACCATGGTCAGGTGAGACTAAACTCCGACAGGCAGTGAAATACTATCCCTGTCTACTAGATTTTACATTTATATATTAAACTGCAACAGCAAATACATTTTGAAAGAGATGTAATGCCACTTGAATTACATTACTCCAGAGTGAAATGGGGAATATGTATAATTATCATATCTGGCAAATTAAAAAATACAGAGTAAAGAATGTATCTGCAAAATGTTCACTGTCAATTCATTTCATTCGATTTTGCTGCATTATCCGCTCGTCACAGCAACTGTAACAGTATGATAAATGTCTTTTATTCATGGTTGTGTTGAGAGTTTGGAAGCACTTGGTTAAGATTTGGAAAAGATTGTGGTCTTGCTTATTTTGAAAAAGTCAAAAATTACTTAGAGACATGATTTGCTTATTAACATTCAACCAAAATCTGTTGCCTAAACCTAGCCAAATACAGCAGTCAGGATGCAAACCCTGATCTCAGAATCAAAGTCTCCAACGATGTCCTCACAATGACTTCCATATGGTACAAAACTTTGCAATTCCCACATTCGCAAAACCATTATCTACCATCGAACATAATCCAGGCACCAATTATGTTCCCCTCAAAACAAATTAGTGCTATGTAAACATATTTTCCAGGAGACAGTACTGGAAACACACACATGGCCTTTCTGCTTGGGCAGTGGACTCAATCTGTTGAAGTTAGCCTGGTTGGGTGTTGAAGCAGGCAAGCAGCTGTAGCACATCAAGTCTAACATAAAGGCATGCATGTCTCTCTCTTTCTCCACTATCTACCGTATGGAGTCCTGCCACCGGGGGATTATAGGGACTGGATGTATGTGGAATATTAAACACCCGGTACAAGACAGTTTTTATTCTAGTCTACTGACTCAAACATAGGCCTGTGTGTACTTCAGCAACACTCTTCTATTGTTCCAAGATGAGCCCATTTACTTGACTGATATTAATGACTAAACGTCTGGTGTAATTAGTTTATTATGCAAATCTGATGAGCAGTTTTATTTCTACAGAATTCATTTAATTTTGCAGTGACTCAAGAGAAAATTAAATGTTATGATTTAAACTCACAGGAGTCTGTATTTTACACCTAAACCAATCAGTTGTAGTGCGCTTAAATTGTAAACTCACCTCAAGGAGCTAATTGAGAAAGCTTTTCTTTTTCATGGGAGAAAAGTCCAAAATGAGCCGCACAACTTGGAGGTGTTAATGCAGTCTGTCTCTCTTGGTGTGCAGGTATCAGCTGAATAAGATTGTGGTGGATACAGAGGCTGGGCCATATAAGAACCGCACTGTTCTGTTCCTTGGCTCTAGCAGAGGGACTATCCTCAAGTTCCTCATCATACCCAACCAGGACAACACCGTCACCAGCAACAACATCTTCCTGGAGGAACTGGAGGGGTTCAACCCAGATAAGTAAGACATCAAAGCAACAATTTGGCTAACAGAAAAGAAAAGATGCATATTTGCACACACGTCTCTATGGTAACTATGAAGCTCTAGTCAGTGGCTAGGTAGCTTAGCTTAGCACTGGAAACAGTGGTAATAGCTTGCCTGGCTGTGTCCAAAGGTAACAAAGTTGTCCACCAGCACCATGAAAGCTAACTCATTAATTAAGTCATATCTAGCTTGTTTAATATGTGCACACAAAAAAACTGTAAGTAAAATTGTCAAGTAAAGTAGTTGTACAAGGATATATATACCTATTTCTTGCTTGGTGCAGTAAATTCCTGGAGTCTTGTCATCACCATGAGGTTGCTTCTGAGCTTTAGGTGGAGGCAAGCTAGCTATTTTCCTCTGTTTCCTGTCTTTATGCTAAGCTAAGCTAACCAGCTACCAACACTAGCTTCATATTGATTGTACAGACATGAAATGAATGAATCTTTTTTTTTATCAAAATATCTTTTTAAGATTTAAAGATGATTTCTTATTGCCCACAAACATCAACAGTGTGGCTCATGGACATGTTTTTAATAGTCTTGGACAACAACAGAGTTGATATATCAGACTTAGGAAACACACAAAAGTCTTGTAAATAGGATGAGTTCAGTGTTGGTTCGGCTGTAAGATCTGTTGACATAAAGAAAAAGAACAGAATAATGCCAGCTTCATATTTGAAGGCACAAACCTGCTACAGAAAGAGGACATATTGCAGGAGTGACTAGGAAAGGGTTAAATGACAACTGGGGTGGAAGTATACACAGTGAGGGGACCTGGTGGTGTGATACTCCTAGAAAAAAAGATTTGCAGAGAGGGAAAAAAATATGACATGTCCTGGAAACATGATGTGTCCTGAATTATGCAGAAAACCTAACCTATTCTTCGTGAGGTACACATAATTGTGCAGGAGCTGAGCCTACGCAACCCCATGCTGAGAATACAAATAGGGCCAACAGAAAAGAATAGGATTAGAGGCTAATATTCATTATCAGAAAATCTGAACATCTTCTAATGAGGTTGAGATATACTGCAGAAAGGCATTACGGGGAAAACATCACAAAGTAATGAAATGATGATAAAATCACATTATCCTTAATCTTGACCAAAATTACATACTGTCAGGAAAATTGACCCTGTATCCTCAGTCTGAAGCTGAATCATATTTAATATCTGGATTTTGACAAAAGATTTCAATGGATTGGGATTCTTGTCATTTCTAATTAGCATTTTGCATGAGGCAGCTAAATAATGAAGACTGGGTACAATGCCGGTTTCAAAACTCATTTTTGCTTTTGTTCTTTGTTAAAATGCAGTGTTCCACATGGTGGATGGCTGCAGGGTGGGTGGGGTGTCGAGCGGGGGGTGACTGTCACACTGATGCTGCTATTGGCTGGTGATTATCTTTCACCAAGGCTAATTAGAGGCATTTAAACAGAGAGTACATGTTTCCAGACACTAGCTGACTGTCATGGTAATTGTGCTCCCTGATATAAACACCATTTTTATGCAATACAGGGGGGAAAAAAACATATCTCAAATCACCTGGTTGGAAACACGCTTTCTCCCTGTAGTTCAGTCTACTCGTGCATTTTCACGTTTTATTTAGAAAGTAACTTCCTTCCTTTTCCATCCTCTTTAAAATACGCTCACCAGTTTGTGGCTCAGCTTATTCGTTCTGCTTCAGACTTGACAAAATGAGGGATAGTGACGCCAAGTGAAATGAGAGTGTGATGAATGAGCCAGTGTGGATTGGAGCCAGTATTTGAGGGATAATTTGGTGTGCATGGTGAGCCCACCAGGAGGTCAGTGACAGTCCAGCTATCACAGCAGGCACCCAGCTAATCAAGAGACAGAGCACAGCCACATCAGTTTTTTTGTCTTTTAATGCTTCAGGCCAGACTACCCCCAACCTCACCTTACACACACAAAGTGATGCCTTGTGCCCTGTAATAAACCCCAGGGTACGCAGAATGGGGGCCACTAAAAGGAGGAATCTTTTAAGGGGTCAGCGCACATAAAAATCCCTGGCTTGTGATTGGCTTCTTGCCATAATGACCTAGGATGTTACCTGAAAGAGATGCAACCCTAGAAGAGCCTGTATCGTCTGTATCATTTTCTCCCCCTGCCTGACTCTGGTCCTGTCTCTTTTATTTCTTCATTTCTATTTAGCCTTTTTCCTGCATTTGTAAGATGTTTATTCTTTTTTTTTTTTTTTACTTTCTCTACATCTCTCTCTCCCCCTCCTTTTCCTTGTCTTACGTGATATTGGATGTGAAGAATGACTCGCAGTTTGGCCTTAGCAGAATGATAGATTCTTCTTAATGACTGTGGGCCTGCAACAATGTTATTACCATAAACCATCCAGATACAGCTGATGCATGAGTGCACATGTGCATAAAGAGGTATAAATCCACTGCACGGAGGCGGGTTTGTGCCGGCTATCATAGCTTTAAGTGCCAATTAGAAGCGTTTCAGCTTGTGGGGACTGCTTTTGACGGCAAGGCGACCCCTCGAACCTCCACAATCAGCACTGTGTATATTTAGGTTGACACAGTAACATCCAGCTATGCACAGATGGCCTCTTGCCACTTTTACATTTATATGCTTTATTTACAGAGCTGTTTACGTATGGTTGTGTTTGAAATGTAGTCATGAGGAATGTTTTTTTCCCTGCTGTAATGCTCTAAGTGAGGTCAGAGGTTCAATGTGCTGTCTCCGTCTGGTAATTGAAATTGCCTAATGCATTTTATGTTTTGTGCGTGGCTGCCTGTTTGCATGTGTGTGTTGCAGGTGTGCTGAAGACTCTCCTCAGGCCAGGCAGCTGTTGTCTCTGACTCTGGATCGGGCGAGCCACACTCTACTCCTTGCCTTCCCCTCTTGTGTGGTCAGAGTACCAGTGGCACGATGCCAGCTCTACTCCCGATGCATGAAGTAAGTCTACAGCAAATACTGAACATCCAGGAACATAAAAGGGCAGCAGGGCAGTCTAATAAGAAGTTAGGTGACCATTCAGCTACCATCTGGCCCCCACAAGTGTCCTTGAGGAAGACACAGTGAGACTCTGCCATTTCCAGAGTTGCTGACCTGAATTTTCCTGAAAAATAACTGAAGTGCAATTTAACAGCAACTGTCACTGTGCCCTTGAGCAAGGTGGTAATTTGCTAACTGCAGAGTAATGCTAAAAATGAGATGAAATGCAATAAAACGCTCCTTTTAAATGAGAGGGAAATCTAATAAAAGCTGGGAAGTGTAATAAGTTCGCACCAAAAGTTTTGTTGCCTCAGCCAGCAATTCAAACCTTGTGAGGCAGCTGGATTCACAAGATCACATGAGAATCCATCTTGTCTGTCTTCAAATTCTACACTTGTGTCCAAACTGACTTGGTTTGGACCAATTAGCATTATATTAGAATTTCTCACGTGATCTTGTGAATCCAGTTGCCTCGCAAGGTAAGACATTGACAGATGGTGATAGACAGATGGTTCATCTGCCAGGTATTTTTTGAAAGTGCCTAACCTTTTCCAGTTTCCATGGATGAATTTTCTGATAGTTCTGTGTAACAAACTATCTCGGATAAGATTCACCATGATTATAAAATATTTAATGTTATACTTAGGGAGTTCATGAGAATAATAACCATGTAACAAATCCACATATTAGTTGAGTAATATTACTAGTTATTATTAGTTGTGATGTAATGTGATGTTATTCCATTTACCAGCGATGTATCATTCTTTTTAAGAGAGATTATATTTCTTCATTTCAATCAGCAGTTATTAGATTATCAGAAGCTCCAGTGAGGAATTTACTCATTAATTTCTTTGTCAGCTTATTAGTGTGAATGTGTTTAAATTTAAACAGGCTTCTGAAAAACTGAAAGGATCTAAACATAAAATATATATTCTAACTAATATTCACTTGCATACACACACACACACACACACACACACAGACACAGGCACAGGCGGCATAATTTACAGCCAGTCTCCCTTGTTGGCACTCTGCTGAGTCTTGCTGCCTGTGGCTGTGGCCTGTTAGGGTCCACTGACACACTAACACAAAATGGTCCATACACCAGTGCATCAGGCATGCAACGTGTTCACTGAACCAGGTGAGTCATACAAGCGTGTAATCCAGAGCACATTAAGGAAAACTCACATGCCTTCTGAAGTGTATTGCGTGTGCGCGTTTATGTGTTTAGATGTTAGGACGAGAGTTAATGTTCTGTATGCAACCATCTTCAACATTTCTTAGTCATGCCTGAGCAGTTTCAGGTCTGGTTTTTTAACCTTTTGAAGATGAATTTTGGGTGCTTCTGATTTTCATTCAGTTACGGTTTAATGCATTTACAATATCATACAGCATTATGTTTTCTATATATTGCTCATCTTCTTAAGCTGATGTATTGATCTCTTTCCATCCAGCTGTCCGCCTACACAGTTGTCTTTAAAAAAATAATATTATTAGATAAACAATAATAATTAAATTATAATTTAACAATTAAATGGTCCATTTTCAAATGCATACAGACCATACAGTTTCATTAGAGATTATCCATTTTTGAATACTCTTTTCTTTTTTTTTCTTTTTATTGATGGCGTACCTTGTAATTTTCTTTTCATGATTCTCATATGAGATTAGTAATCCTTCACCATGAACAAGTCACTGGCTTTGTGTTTTTGCCAGATTTGGATTATCATTGTGTGATGTTATAGTTGTGAGCAGAGAGCATTTCCAAAACTCTCCTTGTCACTGCAGTTAGGTAAAATGTGACATGTGATATTTAAGAGGTGGCATTTCTTTCATGAGCCATTTTGTCAGTTGTTGTGAGAGGGCTAGTGAAATGTAAATTTTGTGAGTTATTCGTTTTAAAGGCTGCTGCTGAATGTCGAGCTGTCAAATCTTGAAAGGACAGAATTTCCCAAAAGTAGTTAAAGAGAAAAAAAATCCTGGTGAACCTACTAGCTTTTCCCTGAGCTTTGAACTGTTTTGAAATGTTCAAATGAGGACTGAGATGCAATTGGAAGCTCTGAAAATAGGTCACTGTGAGTTAAGACTGTTTTATCCAATTAATATACACAAGATATATATTAATATATATATTGTACCAACTTATTTGTTCAGGCTCAATTCACAGAACTACTTTAATGCACCAATAGGCAGGCATTTTCAAAACTGAGTTGCTCTCTTCAGTGCCTCACCCCAATATTATAACTGCCATCGACAAAGCTGTCAGTGACAAAATATTCACTGCAATGAATAACATTATCAAGCAAGTTTGGAGGCTTAGTTGTAAATGAATAGAAATTAATAGCGTTCTGGAAAGCAAGAAATCAATCTTAAAATGTATGTCATGCTTTGGAAAATGATAATGTGAAATTCTAGTGTTCATGATTTGTAGTTAATGGTATAAAATGTGTAGTTCTTTAAATTGTAGTCAAGATCAAGTACATCAGAATCTAACTTGCTGTGTCTCTGCAGGAACTGTATTGCCTCCAGGGACCCATACTGTGGCTGGACCAGAGGAAGCACCTGCTCGTTTCTCAGACCTGGGACCAGGTAAGACACCTGGAAGTGACATCACTGTCACACACACGCACTATGTAGTTTACTTTATACAGTATAGAGTATCTGTCCTGTGTCATCATACTGACACTCTTTCTGTCTGGTTTCTGGTTCTTCCCTGTCTTTCTTTCAGTCCATCTGTAGTGTAGCATGCTATTTTACCACCCTTCTCTGTAGTCTAGTCTGTAGTGTTTTGTTGTTTTTTTAATTTGATTTATTTCCGCTCATGTCTTTCCTGTCAAGGTTATTTTTCTGACAGCACACCTAGCGGAATACACGCAGAAACTTCCCATTTATTATTTATGCTTTGGAAGTCCTTGTCTCTGTGTACGAGTGTATGAGCCTCTGAGTAACATCTGTGCCCTCTAAGTAGCCTGTCACACAGTCTGCTCTGTGTACACTTATTGATTCAAGATGTCTGCTGCTGCTGCTGTTAAACAATGCTATATTCTTTTACTTAACTTGTTATCAGGTGGCGACCATGTAACACTCAGTGCAGGGTGTGTGGTTATGTGAGGTTTTGTGTTTGTTTCTCTGTCATGTAACAATGTCTGTGTTATCCACACACATGCCGACACCCAGACAGTGTGTTGTCTGGGTGTGTGCATGAATGTGTGTATCTGCCTGAATGACTTCATGAGTGTTTGCGTGCGTGTTTTTTTGACCTCTCTCTCCTCCTGCTACTGAAACGTGGCGGCCTGTCTTGACAGCTAACCCCCAGTCGCGGCCGCCTCCCTCCAGTGAAATCAAATCTCTCCTTAGTCAGGCTGCTTATTGAATTACACCTTCACAACACAGGTGTAGTGCCAGGAGAACAGACAACATGAGCCTTAAAGACCACCTTAGGCTGCCTGCTTATACTATTAAAGGTCTCTGTGTTGGTCTTGATTTGATTTACCAAGGGCGGTCAACTCGGCAATCGATTTTGCATTGAGTTACTGTGGATTTCCTCTTTGTGGAATAATGCAACCTCTCTTTGCAAACTGATGCCAGCAGAGAGTTTAGCAGTTGGCGAAGTACAACATTAGATTATAATTTATTGGGACAAAAAGTTTTTTCTTTTAAAAAAAAATGAAAGTGTGTTTTTTGCTGAGAGAAAAGATGGTGTTATGTTTTTATTGTTGTACAGTATGTATGTATGTTTCTGATTTCCCAGTATTCATTGTGTTCACTGCTGTTATTGTATTATGAAGGTGACACTATATTTTTCACTTTTTTCAGCTTCTCCCACTAATGGTATGGTGACAAAACATGTTTACATAGTAAACAATAAAAAAAGGAGATTGGACTCACATCCAATAAAGACTTTTCAAAGTACTCAACACACAGAAAAATATTCAGTTTAATATGAAATGTTTAAATGTAGAGCCAATCTACCTAGGGGAACTGTCTTAGAAATAAAAAGCACTGTAAAGAAAACTTGCATACACACAGGCAGACCCCCAGGCAATGCTAACATATACAAAGTAAATGACCCACAGCTTGTAAGAAGCAGCCAAGTGAACACAAAACATTATTCTTTATTAAGATGACAACCGCTTTAGGTTCACAGCACAGTTGGACTCATTTGTCACAGTGTTTTCCAGCTATTAAAAGTACAAATGCTGGCTCTGCTGCTGCCTGAACCTTCAGCCAATTGCAGAATACCAACTTCTCATTCACTTGTACTGGCGAGCTTATTTCAGCGTCCACCACGGTTCGTGCTCTGGCTCTTAAAAGGTTGTTTGTAGGCCAAATGGAACTTCTGTAAAATGGGTTGTAGAACCATATAAAACTGGAAATGGTTATTTATGTATATGGTTATTTTTGGAGCGTATCCATTTGAATCCAAAGAGTACAGTGGCCGAGACCCGCCATAGCTGCAAATAAAAGAAACGCTGCAAATAAAAAGACACACCGCAGCAAACCAAAAAAACGCTGCAAATAAAAACAAACGCCGCTGCAAATAAAAGAAACACTGCAGCAAACAAAAAAAAAACACCGCAGCATATAATAAAAAAAACGATGTAAATAAAAAAAGACACAACGGAAGTGGATTACCGGGGACTGTTTTTGCCGAAACACCGGAAGAAGAAACAACAACAACAACACTACGAATTGGAAAACGAACTAGAAAGTAAGTGAAAATGGTAGTGTTTGAGGGTGACTTGTCTGTTTCAGCCAACATGGGGATGAGGATCGGAACGGCAGACACTTAAAACACGCTGTTCCGCCTACGGGACGGGTCGGAGGTTGGGAGGTAGCCACAAGTCCTTCTGAATGTTTTAAACACCAACCCTTAAACATATTTATTCATGCCGTACATTGTTAGAAAGCATAGGTTGCCCTGATTCATTCAAGACCACTCACGAATTATATTGGTTGCTCACAGCCGTAATAGTATTCAGCCACTCAGCTAAAGTAAAAACAGCTATAATCTCTACATACCTTCAAAGTCTTCCCTTTATCCACAACGATCATCTTATGACTCAGGACTTTCTGTACAGCTCGCCAAGTATCCATTCTTGTGAAATATGAAATCCGTTTCCATAACATCGAAATACTTTCCTCGATATGTCCATGTATTTAGTCCAACACGTAACGTAATAACACAAATAACAAACCATATACGGTCCCTTTTACGTCTTTTCCTGACCTACACGTACAAGCAACAACTTCTTCCGGTGTTTCGGCAAAAACAGTCCCCGGTAATCCACTTCCGTTGTCTTTTTTTATTTGCATCGTTTTTTTATTATATGCTGCGGTGTTTTTTTTTGTTTGCTGCGGTGTGTCTTTTTATTTGCAGCGTTTCTTTTATATGCAGCAGCGTTTGTTTTTGTTTGCAGCGTTACTTTTATTTGCAGCTATGGCGGGTCTCGGCCACCGTAAAGAGCCTTCAGTGGTTTTGACTTATGCATTACCACAACAAATCAAAAAAAGGTAACAAGTGTGAAAGTATGCACATCTGTGATGAATGATATCCACCCACATCAACTAATTAATGAATAATTAATAAACTTGATCTAACAAGCACCAAACTATTCTACTATTATTTATTACCTCTTTAGCATATGTTTTACTGACAATAACTCACTTAATTACAGCTATTTCCACTTATATGGCCTTCGTTGTACATGTACTGAATGAACCCTACATGCATACGTTTGTCTGCATACACACACAGATACACATATGCTCAGTCTGTCCATAGCAACTTGGTGCTGTTTTTTCTGATATGAGCCATAACTAAGAGCAGTTGTGTTTTTCTTTGTGAGCACCTGGTCAATGTGCTGCTCTCATTTCCTGTCTGCCTCCCTCACTTCATCATATGTCCAAATGGGAAATGAGTTTTAAAGCACAGGGATAGAGTTTTAGAAATAAGATCTGTCATTCTGTGGGATTGTTGAAAACGAGTGAAGTTAATGCATATTAATGAGAAAAACAGATTTTCTTGAAACTTTTGGCTGCAGCTCGAACGTAACTTCACCATTTGCATTCTCCATATGCTATTTGATCTACCGTAATTCCACAGTTCCTATTTGGCCTCGTAAAGAGCAGCACTAAATATCTGATTCAAATTATATCTTGAGACTTGTTTTCTTCCAAATACAAGAAAACAGCATGGGAGACAATATTGTTTTGGTCGCAGAGTTTGCAGCTTGGGGGCAAGCTTACGAAAAATTAGGATGTACAAATTGTAGACAGATTTTGCAGTCACGGGCAGCGGGATACTTCAGTACAGTGGACACAGAGGAAAGTTTAATGCCATTCATATACATGTACAAAGTAAACCACATGAGAACCACAGGGATCATGTTGAAAATTGGTGAAGTTAATACTTTAAGTTTCTATTAACGCTGCAAATAACTAACGTGAAGACAATGCTGACCTAGAAATATTTGCAATTCACTGCATTAATTAGCTTAATTAATGACCCTGCAGGCAAAAATGGTTATCTTTAAATTACAGTGGTGATTATTACAGGATATTAAGGAGCTCAAGGGCCTCTTCAGTTCTTCTGCTTTTTATTTTTTCTTACACTTTCTGTCGTCTCAAAATAAAAACAAAGATTCCTACAATCTTAAGTGTTAAAGGAGCTTGTAGAGATATATACACTCCCTTGTAACTTGTCCTCTGCTGTAACATTGAGATAGTTTTCCTCTATCAGAGTGGATCTGTGCTGTGTGTCACTGGCCAAGTTGCTGTGCCTCTGTGTCTTCTGATTAATGACTGTGTCCCTTCTTCTCTGCAGATTGCCGTTCGAGCAAGATGTTGAACAGGGAAACGTGGCCCACTTGGGTGACTGTGACGGTAAGAGGACTGATTCTCAGTCTGAGCGTGCTTCTGTGTGTATGTATGTGTGTGTGTGTGTGTGTATTTGGCCACAAGTGTTAAAGCTAATTCTTCTCTTGTCTTTGCCCGATGCTTACATAACTTGTGTGTCTTCAGGGTGAAAAACAATACAGTAAAAGAGAGGAAGAGCCTTGTAGAATCAGTTTATATAGAGGAAATCCACAAATAAACACAGAGACAACTCCCAATCCACCTCGATGCTGTGTAGTATCTCACTTCTCCCAAGAGTAACCACGGTGATCCAACACGAAGGCGGTCTGCTAGTCTCATTTTGTCTCCGATCTGGCAAGAAAATCCCTGTGTATGTTTTAACTAACTTTGTACTTGTCACTGTTTACTCTGTCCTTACTTGTATGCTATCTCTGCTTTGGTCTGCTAGGTTTTGTTGCATATACATGTGGTTAATTATATTCCACTCCAGCTTGAATTCCCCTTGATGTTTTCCTTTTTTTCTTTCTCCATATCATTATGAAAATAGAAGTGGTACACAGCAAAGCGAAATCTCTATTCTAGATACACACAGAGGTTTAGGATACTCCCATGACACCCCCTCTCTTTGATCTAAGCGCTAATTCCAATGCGTGCAAATTAATCCTTTGCCTCTGAAAGTTCCCGAGTTCATGTGCCGTGCTCCCTGAGAAAAGAACAGATAAATATTGCATAATCGGAACCGCGTACAACTCTAATCCTGTTTCAGATGGGCACCCTGTTTGATGCTGCTCTCTCACTTCAGGTCCTCTGACCGCTAAACCACAGGGGATGCCCTCCGTACTGTAACTGATGGCTGATGCTCACTGCGTGCATTGTGCAGTAAAGCTAGTTATTTGTCTTCATTGAGCCCATATGTTGTGACTTACAGAACATGTGGGGGTCTATATTCAAGTTGTTGGTCCTGAACAGAAACCCATTATTCTTTAGGGTTTATTATATTTAAAACAGAACTCGTCTGCTCTTGATTCCTGCAGGTAAGTTTAAAATATCGTAAACTAGATGAAAAACCTCTCTGTAGATTAATTTGTGCTCCATGAGAAAGTCCTCCACCGCAAATACATGCAGTTGTGCAGGAGGCTTGTAATTAAAACTGCAACTTCTATGATCATTACTCTATATCTGTACTACACCAGTGGGTGAGAGATGAACATAATTACTCATGCTCAGCACTAATGGACTGTTTTACAAGCTCTAGTCTTGGATCTTCTTCTGTACTTGTTATGTCTTGACCTCTGTTACAAGGTCCGGAAGGCAGAGAAAGTAATGACACTGATACCATAGGTGTAGTCACAGCAGCTTTCTGCTCGATGCACACTGTAGATTCTCACAGCGTTGTTTTTGTGGATGGGTTGTTCGATGTCTTCCATCTTTAAAGGATTACCCCAGTGATTTAATATGTCACTTCCATAAAGTTGAGAGCAGAAACCAACTTTTAGCCTGTAGCGAATAAACGACTGAATGAATTTAATTTAATTCAAGTGTCATGCCATCTCACGGCCCATTCCCTATGGGATAATAAGACACCTTATCCAAAATCCAAAAATATCCAAATATCCTAAAATATCT
The DNA here is from genome assembly GCF_027409825.1 of Scomber japonicus. Lineage (NCBI taxonomy): Eukaryota > Metazoa > Chordata > Actinopteri > Scombriformes > Scombridae > Scomber > Scomber japonicus. The sequence continues at coordinate 14,051,975 of NC_070584.1, forward strand.
GCGTGCAAAACACTAGTACAAAAAGAAACCACTTCTAGATGTGGAGGTCATGTATCAGTCTCGATGAATCACTAAATAACTTGGCAGATCACAACATTTCCAACACAAAGCACAAATTTAAAAAAACACTTGACAAATTAAATGTCAATTGCACAAGCAGAGTCCTGACTCATTTCTAAATGAAGAAGCAGTGCAGTATACCTGGCCTTATATGAGTATGAATTCACTTTTTTCTTGTGCGATGAAGTATAAACATATATTTTTCAGTAAACTAATCATGTTTAATGTCATAATACTGTAGGTATGCAGCTTCGATTTATGCCAGATCTTTTTTCGCCTTGTCATATTTAACCTTGTTAACCTTTAAAGATACAAAATCTGTTTTCTCCAACTACCAAGTAATAATGTATCGATAAATTACAGGAATGTCTGTCTGTCTGTCTATCCCAACCGGCAAAGAGTAATTTCAGGGAGGTCCATTGCGGGGGGGGGGGGGGTGGTGCTCTGATAAGTGATATCAGGAGTTGGGATGCCTGACGTTGTAGTAAAAATGCCCCTTAATAGAGTCAGTATTTACACTTGTTAAAGCTCCGTTCAACGCAACTGAAGAAATTATTCTTTCACAGGCTGTCTAGTATTTGACATAATTCATAATTAGTAAATTGAATTTGACACCTAAAAATGAGTGCTCCCTTTAGATGGCCACAAATATAGAGCAGAATGTTAACTTTCCGATTCATCAAACAGCTCTGTTGCATTCCACTATGTGAGCAGTGTTGTAGTATCTGTTCCTCTTGGACCGATGTCACATAGAGATGTACTGTCCTGTTCTCCGGCCCTGTATTTGAGGAATTTCTGAGCTCCGAGGCATGTTTGGCCCTGCATCTGATCCCATCATAAAATATGCTGGAGCTGAACTCTGTTCACAGAGGTGATCTCTGTTGTCTCTAGATAAAAGAAAGCTTCTGGGTTATCATGGCAGGAATGTGAGCTAGCATCTGTCTGATGGCAGCCACACACATGCCACTACAGCCCTGGACGTATCTAGATATTAACTAGAGGAGTTGTATGTGACAATGCAAATGAGTCATGAATCAGTTGCACTTGACATTAAGAAGCTTCACCTCGCCAGCTCTCTTGTACAAAGTCTGTGTAATGTCCCGTTGGGCCGACGTATTAATAGGTCATCGTCTGGAGTATTCACAGTGAGTGAGTGGGCGTGTTGATGATGAAAACCGAAAACCAAAACTGGTGCCTGAAAATTACTTTCCAGTCTTCCTTTGACTGTGGATGTAATATTGATATCAAAAACCAGTCATCATTATGGATGAGCCAGTAGCCTTGTCCGCTATCTTTGATGCAGTGTAACCGAAGAATACTTATTGTGTCATGTCCTACCTCCTGCATGCTCTACCCAGGTGCTACCCCTCACCTTAACCAAATGAGGTATTTCCAGTGGGTGAGAAGGGATCTTACATGGGCAATCTCCTGCTGTGAGCGTCATGTGCATAAGAAAACATCTTTAGACAGCACTTTGTGTCAGATATTGTGATGCACTTGGTGCTTTTCATCGTATCTCTTTTTACTTGACACTTTCATTGTCTCTGATATGGATGTTTTCCTTAGTGTCCCTGTTCCTAGTTAAGGCTGAGTCCATCTTTCTTTGTCTTCCTATAAGACAAAGATTCTTTCAGCCATCTGCAAATGTAATATTCAGTCAGAGGAAGACAGAGCAGAGCAGCTTCAACAGGATTGTTATGACAAACTCTCTGACACCGTTAAGACTTTGAAAAGTGTCTGCACACCCTCTCTATATATGTCTGTCAGCATCTTTCTCCATGATCCTCTTTATGTGCTGTATTCTCAGTGTACACTGTAAATGTGTATACTTACAAACACACACAGATGCTCACAAATACCAACATACAAACTCCACAGGGATTTGGATTGGTGAAAAAGACAGGCGGCTTTTGGTTGCTGAATATTTCATATGTCTATATTGGACTCATTCCACCTGTCAGTATCTTGACCCAGCAGATGGGAGGTGAGATATTGTCGGGCCTATCTGTCTCTCTTTGGGGAAATTCAGCAATCTCATTTTCACCCTCCCTTTGCCTACTTCTTTCCTCGAGGAAGATTCTCTCTCTCTGCAAGTGCATGTCAAGCCGTATTTTCCCTCTCTGGTCTCCAGTCTTGATCAAAATTCATACTGTCTTCAACAATCAATAATCATAGAGCTTTGTTAAACATGATTTGGTTATGTGTAATGTAATGTGTATGGGTAAAGGGTCACCTAAATTAAGTTCCCCAAGCCCAGGGCCTCAGAAGTATATTAAACCCATTTATGCCCACAACCTGGGTGTTTTCAGATTTAGTAAGTAATCTCAATGACATACCGCACAAATAAAATGAAGCTTCAGTTTCTGTTTATTTCAGTTTTTAGGCTTGCCCACTCTCTTTTTCGTCTTTATCTATCTGTATTCTCCTGTGTGTGTACTAATGGGGTGTGGAAAACAATTAAGCTTGGCAATTGTTCCTGGAAAGTTGTACTGGCAACGGTCCTATGATCAAAACATAGTCACTCTTGTTTTACATTTTGCACACTTTGTTAGCTTTTGTATATATTTGGACACTCTTTCAAGTGTTATTAGTCCATATGTGGGCATTTTTCCAATGTTATGACATTCGCTGGAAAAAGAAGTTGCTGTTTAATCATATAAATATGTTATTTTCCAGTGCTGTAAACATTCATCTCCTTTATATTGGTGATGGGGGAAATGTATGACATCTCAAAACCTCACTAAATAAAACCCAAACTGTCTGAATGCCGACGTACCACTTAAGATGACCTGACCTTTTAGGGTTAAAAGACCGAAAGAAGCTGCGCTGGTGGGAGCGTGTTAGTTCAGGTATCAGCAAGACATGAAATACAATACAGGAAGGATGGTTTAAGTTAAAAGTCTTATCTGATGCCAAAACACTGCACAATAGTTTATAATATTATGAGACAGGATTTCACAACTCTGGAATGTTATCATACCAGCAATTATTTTATCTTCTTTTTTTACAATGATCTCAAGGTAAATATTTTAAATGTTACAAAGTAATCTATCAGAAATGAGCAACTTTGTGTATTTGATTTGACAACTCTGCATTCATTCCAAAAAAACATCACCTGTTTTCATGCAGATCTCAAGTCAGTCTGAACAGATAATTAAAATACTAGTTTTGGTTTTGTAATTATAGTCAGAAAAGCCGTAGACATAGCCATAGCTGTAGCGCCTCTGCTATTCTATAGTGTCTCCTCTCCCCCTCATGCCTCATCTCTCTCCAGTTGCAGACAGTGCTACACTGATTTCAGAGCAGCCTTGTCCTCAGACCTCAAAGAGAGATGGATAGACAGCCTTACTTAGAGCCCAAATAACTGCCTCCCCTTTCTCCTTAGCCAGAGAGAAGCAGTTGCTGTAAGGAGAATCGATTTTCATCTCTCCTCTGGCTGATGGCAGCCGAATAGATATCAAGGGTGATTCTGCAAGGGGAAGGGAATGGGGGCTGAGAAGAGTGAGGATGGGGAGGGGATGGTGGGTAGATCAGATCAAGGAGTAGAGAGCAGAGCAAAAAGAATGAGTAAGGGATTGAGAGATCATAGGAAGAAGGCAAACTTTGAGGATGGAAAGGGTGAAACGGTTCAGGGGATCAGAAGTGTGGAGTCATGAGGATGAATAAGAAAAGAAGCGGAGTGATGGGAAGAGAGGACAGAAAAAGTGAGGTCATGGAGGGAAAGAAAGGCTAGGTGGTGGAGTAATCACATAGGAAACTGAGAGACTGCAGTGACGGTGGATCAAAGCTGTGAGAATGGAGGGAGGTGCAGGGAAGAGAGGAGCGGGTGCTGGGCCAGGCCGGTGTGACAAATGGACTGAGAGTGCCACCAGCGTCTACTGTGTCACAGTGTTGTCACGGGCCTCCTCAGTGGGCTTGTGGCCAGGCTGTAACTCTGTCTTGGTGATGTAAACCACCTGCCTCATATCCTCTTAATCTTTTCTTTTCGTAGATCGCTAAGCGGCTGCCTTTCTCTTTACTTCTCACTTATATCTACATCTTTATTTTGCATCATTCTGCTTTTCTTCATTTATTATGAAAGTCAATTAAATTAACTTAATCTAGAATAATGTCTTTCTGCAGTGTCAGAGAACCATAATGCAAGATCAGTTTAATTATAGGAAACTATATAAGGAAGTGTAGCTAAGGGGTTTGCCTTGTGGCCCTGCATTTATTAAAAAACAAAGATTACCCCCTTCTGCCCCCCAACACACACACACACACACACGCATACACACACACACATCAAATATTAGTATGTAGAGACATGCCGTTCCTATAAACCCGATCTGATCAAAGCCAAGTTTGGAAGCACAACATCTAATTGAGCCGCTGTGTGGTGGGAGGGACGCTTTGATGAAAGAGATGAGGTCAGAGAAATATCTGGGTTCAATTATTTGTGTGTGTGTGTGTGTGTGTGTGTGTGTGTGTGTGCGTGTCTTATGCATGCTATTAGCCTATGGGCTCTACTTTTGTAGAAGTTGAGATGGCTAGCTTGTTCGGTAATCGTGTGGTTCCATAAAAACACAAAGGGGGATGAAGTGATGCAACTATCCTGGCAAGAAACTGTGCATTCCCACCTGTTTAGATGACATTTTATTGCAAACACAAGCCAAAACAGAAATTTTAAATTTAAGACTTCTTGTTCATGTATTTCATGAGTTTTGCCTCTTTGACACAAGGCAGCTATTTCATCAATTATTTGAATCCAATTAATAGGATTACCTACTGCTTTTGGGATGTACTGTATGAAGTATTTCCCTGTTGGTGTCAAACATCTGCAGAAAGGATGTTTGTTTAATCTGCAGCCTGTAATTTGAGCAATATGATGTAATATTTAAACTCAGGTCAAACTGTGTGGGTACATTCATTAATTATTCAATTTTCTGACACAACACCAGGATCTAACGAAATAGACACAGCTCCTCAGCTTTTCTACACATCGCACTGATGAACTCTTACAAACAGGTCCCCTGTCTGTCCAGTACAGTAACCTTATCAGTAGTATAGAAGTTGGCTGTACATTTATCAGTGATCTCTGGAAAGTTTTTCTGTTATCAAATCTCAGATTACCATGTTTCCATCAAAATAGAAAGTTTATTCCTGTTGGCTCATAAAAGTAGGAAAGCAATATAAATGCACAGGCAACACTTGGCGTGACATCTGCCCATCACTGATCTATGCTCAGACATGGAAAATGCAGTGGCAGAGTTGCTACAACTCTCACAGTCTTGATTGTGACAAATAAACATGTCACCCAGTGCAACACTGCGACTCTGTCATGTGTGGATGCATTTTTAATTTTTGTTTTTTTGGGAATCGAAAATATCAAATAAAACAAGCTGGATCCTTTAAGAAAAGACATCATCTGCCATTGGAACTGTATTTGGATTGCTGAAAAACATATTGGGGTGGTTTGAACTGTGGGTTTTGGTTCTGTACCCCTTGAAGATGTTTCCTGGCCCATTAGGAAACAGTTAGACTGGATGTGATTGGCCATTAGTGAATCCTGCTCTGACTCCACCTGCTGATAAGTATTCCTCTTACTAATAAAATATTTATTTCTGCTTAAGCCTCTTTCCCAGTTTGTACTGTGCTGTGGCAGGATTGTGCTTGCGCCCCTGGGCTTAAAAATTGCAGAAATTAGTCAGTTACACCCACTTGTGCCCAGAGTTTGCACTTGTGATTCTGCTTGCAGGAAAATAGAGCCATTAGTATCTCTGTGTGAGCATTTGTGTGCCCTCTAAATTAGTAGGCTCTTCACAGTGGACAACTCAGTCAGCGTGACCAACTGCAGCTGGATTTATGCTGGATTTAGTTTAATGATGTTTGAGCAGACCACACTCCACTGACAAAAATCACCTAACTAACTCTGAACGGCTTGTTTTTTGTGATTGTGTGTGTGAGCATAGTAAATGTGTATGTGACGAGTAATATAAACCTTTTCTGTAAACAGCATAATGAGTCGGATTTGGTTCAGGCGTTAACATAAGGTATAGGATGTCAGATCCACTTACGCCAGGTTATCACAATGTGTCGATTGGCTGGCTTCAGTTTTTCCAGGTCATGACCCTTGCTGATAGGCAGATCAGTTACAGCATAAATGTAGCTTAAGTGGTCTGTCAAACTTCCAACTTCTCTCTTTTAATTTTCCATGAGGTTCTAGTAACTCTAAAGGAAAAAACATTCTTATATCCAACATCATTTAGCTGAGACCCTGCAGCCTCAGGAATGGCAAGCGCCTGAATCTTTCAGCAGCAAAAAGCTAAACACACCCTCATTTTATTTTGCTGTTTGCAGGTCTTTTGGGGGAACAAGTCAAACAGTATTTGCACAGAGAGTTCATCAGCTTAAGTCAACTCTGTTAAACCAGCCATCAAATAGAAGTAAGAGGCGGTGTGCGGGGGCGTCCGTGACGCTGTTGCTGCAGAGAGACATCCTGCTTCATCACATTCTCTCATCGTTCCAACTCAACACTATTCTCAAATCTCTATTTCCTCTGTGGCAACGTCTGTTAATAAAAGCAGAGTATGCATGCATCCAAACCCTCCACCGACACACATACACATTCACACTCACACATACACATTTGCCACCCGTTTTACTGTGAACTCACTCAGCCGTAATGACATAGCTAGTGTTGCCACAGTGTAGCTACAGATGGAGGCAATTATGGTGCTGTGAAAATATTTCCTGAAGAAAGGCAGTGTTTTGACTGGTGGAACAGCGGGATGCAATCACTCCGTAATTGAGGTCCACTGAAACATCAATGAGGCGACGGCAGATTGGAGATTCCGTGTTGTGGCGTCATGTTAGAGTGGATGGCGATCACCGCAGAGCCAGGAGCAGCTCTGTCTTTTTCTTTGGTGGTTTTAATTTTCTAAGGAGCTTTGTGCGGGAAAGAAAATTTGTTGCCAAATTTACGACCATGGTCTCATCTAATTCCATTCTAATTGCTGCGGTTTGGAGAGGGGCCTGAGTTGAAGCTTAGGAGGTGGAGCCCATAAAGCCAACACAATTCTTTCTATTTACATGGCAGCTAGTTAAAGCATACAGTAGGGTCTTAAGTCTGCTCATGATAAATGTGTTGCCCTGTGGCTTGAACTCCAATAAAGGGACAGAGACAGACAGGAAACGGAAAGAAAGAAAGAAAGAAAGAAAGAAGGTGAGGGGGGCTTTCACCACATTAGTTCATTTTTGTTTGATGCAGGCTCCTCTTTCAGACTTTGAGAGGGTTCTGTAACCTTGACACCACAGTCGTCCTTCCTCTTCTCCTAACTCCCTCTGCTGTCATTCCAGCAAGGCAGACACCAAGGGCAGAGAGGGAGACAGAATAGACAAGTAGAGATAGAGGAAATGTGGTGCGTAGCTGTGCATCCCCAGATGCCAGACTGCGCTCTAACTCACACATCTCTCCCACCCAAAGGAGCTTCTGAAAGGCTTGAAGAACAGAGCTGATCCCCTCAGTGAATACCAGGACTGGGCTGATGAAATATGAGGACCTGTGTGTATGTGGGCATAGCAGAGGAAAAAAGGAAGTGAAATGCTGTATGGTGCATGTGCACTTTTTTAGTGTAGAAATGAGGAATTTTTTAGCGAGCTCTAAGGAGATAAGAAGAGCAGCCTCAGCCTCTGGAAAGCTTGGTGAGGTGTGAGGACTCCTCAAGGGCTTCAGCTCTTTCATCTGATTCCTTCCCCCGAGTCCTCCTCACATCTCCTTCCCCACTGTGGGAACCTCAGAGAAAGTCATGAAAAACACAGGGCACCTTCTGACCCCTCAGTGAGCCACAAGTCCTCGCTGATAGATGTGTTTGTGTACGTGAGGGTAGCTAACTTTCAACTGTGAAGTAAGATTTTAGGTGGTAAGGTTATTATATTACATATCTCAACATTTTCATTTTTGACATTTTCACCCAAAAAGCATACCAAACCTTCTAAGCAAAGCAAATCTGTTTAAACTTTTACTCAGTTTTCATGTTCCCACACATTCAAAAGTTGCTTCATGCTGCAAGATCACAACCATTTACAGACTTTTACAGTTCAAAAAATGCTTCAGGTTGTAGAAAGTTAAGAGAAAAATGGAGAAATACAATGCCAACGAGTCCCTCTGGGTGATCAAAAAGAAGATTAACTTTTTAAGTGAAGAAAATAAACAGATAAATTCCCTGATTTAACAAAATAAATGAAAACCAAAAATTATAATCCATCTTTCAGTGTATAAATCTAATCCAGTGTAATATCTGTTTATCTATCTGTTTATTTCAGCTGGCTTTGTTTACACTTACTGTGCTTTACTGCTTTGTTTGTGGAAAAAAACCTAAATACATTGAGACAATGCTTTTTTTCAGTTTTTACAGTTTTACTGAAGTCATTACAGATTATTATGCCAGTTACATAATACTTGCATTACAGGTGCAGTATTTAATGTCTGGTATCAGTGCTGCTGATTTTAGTCATAATGTAGGCCTGAAGCCACAACCCTGACAAACTGCAGCTGTGGTGCTCAAAACAAATTGGTGTGCTTGATTGCAAAGATGTTGTCAAATACAACTTGACAAAATGTAACAACTGCACAAAGTACACAAAAATTAAGCTACATTTTACATGTTCGCTGATTGTAGTAGATTTGATTAATTAATTAATAATTACGTTAATTTTCAACTAAAACAATACTTGAATTGACTACAATCTACTGATTAAACTGAAACACAGTACAGTTTACTTCTAAGTCTAAAAAATACAAATCAAAATGAGGTAAAGGGCTAGGCGGGAATGCATTATGTTAATGAATGTCTTCACTAAAATAGCTGAGATCCAGATGCCGACCATCCAAAAGAAAAGGGTGCATGTGTGTGAGTTCGATGTGACCTAGAGTCTTTTCACACACAACTACACACTATGACTGTGACAATACAAATTACCAGTTAAAACCAATGCCATCTCACTATCTGAATTTAACACCAGACACTGGAACTGAAGGAATTTAACTGAACTTACACATACACACAGAGATGATGAATAAGAGGCCTGGGGCAGGTCTGTGACCAGCGCTGAGTAATAGTTGTCCAGTAAAGTGCAGGCAGGACCTGGAGGTTATGCATGTTGCCTTAACACAGTCCTGCAGCGTGACATCGAGAATACTGTAACTACTCTCTGCTCAGACCACTGGGGATTGTTTTTGTGTCCATCATTCAGACAGAGATTGATCATAGTGAGTTCCCCTAACTCCCTGCATCATACAACACTTTTCCTCCTTTCTGCAACACTTCAATAACACTACTGTGCTTTTTTCACACTCACTTTTCACACACGTTTCGCTCAGTCACACTCTGTGTCTCAATCTCGTTCTCTTTCACTTCACTTACTGTATCTCTTCCCTCAACACATCTTCCCTGCTTATGTTTTCTTTACTTCTCTCACCCTTTATTTTTCCTCTCTCTCTGTGTCCGTCACTCAGACTCTTCCTGTCTCTCACAACCCCGTGGTTTGTTGCAGCACCTCAGTATTGATCACCTTAAACTCTCTCTTCAGTCCAGGTCAGCTGACAGGCACTGTGAATCTGAGCGATTGTTCAGCTCTGGATGTGGTCTGATCGGCACGTCCACCTGCGCGGCCTTGGCCTGTGTCACAGCAGAGACATTTCATTAAGAACGGTCTGTAAATTAACAGAGCAGGCGGGTGGCTGGAGGAATGGAGTGAGAGCAGTTTCAATCAGCCACCCAGATGGTGTACAGCCTTGACATGAGGCCTGATGGTTTACTCATTCTGTTAAACCTTCGGAAATTTGTTTCAGGAATGAATCCAACACTTCAGCAATGGGGGTGTTAACATAAAAACAAATTGGCATGTGTTTTCAGCTGGTGGGCGTACAGTATAGCACCATAGATAGCTGTGATGTGATATATGGATGTAGCATGTGAGAAAGATTAAGTGGAAATTGCCTGTTTCATGATTTGGGAATGAGAGATATGAACCCTCTGGGCAGATCGTTAGACTAATGCTATGTGGACCCGCTCGCCAATTTATTGCCTATGACATGTTTGTGAATATTTATTCTTGCTCTCCACAGTGTGCTTCTGGCTTTGCACCTAAAATGAGAATATCAATTACCTAACGAAAGCACAGCCAACACTGTAACATATAAGTCATAGGATATGGGGGAAATTAATATATCCTACTGAAAAATCCACACATGTACATTTACACACACACATGGACTATCATAGAAAAAAAAGGTTCTGGAAAACAATTTATTTCACCACAGTGTCCACCACAGCCCAGTTGCTTTGTTTGGATTGGATGCAGCTGAAACTGCTGACAGACTCGCTCCTTGTTAAGCTGCCTTTCGCTAAAGGTTGACCGGATTGGGAAAATAAGGTCTCCTGATATAATTGACTCCAAATTCAATGAGGAACATTCCTGACAGCAACACGTGTGCATAGGCTGTGAAAAGAAGGTTTTTTGGGAAACAAAGCCAAGAAAAATCCTTTAGCTTTTGATTACATGGCAGCAGGAGGGAGTCTGCCCCCTGTGATGATTTTAACATGCTACTCAAAGCAAATCTAGACTTACTTTGTTTACCCCAAGCAGAGATTTTTCTATGAGCAGGAAAACTGAGAAAGAAACCTGGATGAAGACAAGTCAAAAATTACAATAGCTGCAGGGAGAGAGTGAGGGGTGGAAGGGAGAAATCTATAGGCAGCAAGAGAGTTGTGCAGGTATGTAATTATGCAGTCATCATCGCAAACCTTGACTCTGAGCCAGCCAAAAGCCTGATGTGCCCTCGCTAATAGACCTGAATCTATTAACAGCAGGTTTTTTCGTGGAGATTTTATGGAATTTTAATTGCAAACACATGGCTGGTGTGCATAAATGTTTTAACATATTGATCAGTCAGGCACGTCTGACCAGCCCTCAGGAACTGAGGTTGGAGGATTTTATATATAAATATATATTTTTTAACAGGGAGTCGTGCAGAATTCTCCTGCAGCTTTCCTTAGCCGTGCTCTGAAAACACTGTCAGGGACGGACTGTAAATGGTTTTACAAGCATCCCGAGAGTAAACATGGTTTACGAGCTAGCAAGGTTTATTCCAAGTACGGAGCATTACAACGTACTTTTTAAAGCCTCTTAATTCTTTCTCAGTTTCTTTCCATCCTTGAACACACATTGGTGTTTGCTTCACAGGTCACAACATGAGGTATAGTACATGTTTATGTGTGACAAAGACAGATGCAGAGATCCAGAGAGAGGGAAAAAATAAAGTGAGCAATATACTGTACGGGAAAAAAGTAATGGGGGTGGTATAAAAGAAAAATAAGGGTAAGACAGAGGGAAGGAGGAAGATGTGCTAAAAACAAGAGACAAAATTGTGCCTGCAGTCTTTCAGCAGAGGAAAAGGAGAGGAGGATAATGAGCAAAATCACTGAGCCATGGGTGCGCACACTTACTTCTTAACACACACACATATTCATACATCTATACACACTACGGCACACATGTTTTGCCACGTGCATCCCCGCCATCACTGCGTGCATAAACACATTAACATGCAGAGAAATGTTGGATTCTGGAGATGAAAGCTCAGATCAGTGGCTGTACGCTGACACAGTCGTAACCTATCAAGCTCAGAAGTGTGCGCTCGTGGCATCGACAGGTCCACGGGGATGCTGTGAAGTCTCTTTGTTCTGTTTTGATGTGCTGTGTTTCTAATACATGTATTCCAGCTCTCAAACTGCATAAAAGTTCCCTCGCCTGGCTTTTGATTAAGGAACTTATCGAACTGTAGGCAGCTCCAAATAGTTCCCAAATTAATTAGCTGACATCTAAAGTGGCGAACACCTCTAGACAGTAATCACAACAGTGTAGAGCCCAGTTAAACACAATTACCATGAAGAATCATTTCAGTTAATTGCAACCTGGGTGTTGCTCTGGTAGTTTTGGTCTTCATTTATATTAATAATAATAAGGTTATATTCAACATTGCAAGAATACACAGATTGCCCAGATGACTGTTGGAAAAAGGCTCAATGTGGGATCACCAATGTTTAAATTTGTTAGAGCTGGTGAAAGATTGCCATTAGGGTCATAGGAGTTGGAGATGGTCGATAGGGTCAAGGAGTTCCTGAATTGTCCCAACCAGTATTTTTACAGATATCAGATTTTTGTCATTTTAACTCCACATAGTGTTACAGATAAGATCTATGCAGAGGTGCCAGGTTTGTGTGTTTTCTGGATATGGAGGATACCTGACTGGATGATCTGGCAGAACTGTGATTAATGATGAATCTGAAGCGGTTAGTGTTTATGATTGAAACATTTCAAACATCATGGAATTTAAAAGGTTCTTTGCCCCACAAAACTAAAATCAGTCAGTTGATACTATGATGTAGTTTTAGTTTTCAGTGCTGTTACCTGATTTGTGATCATCGCCCATTCCATAATGTCATATAAAAAAACTTTATCACTCCTGGTGAACACGCCCCCCCCCCCCCTTCCCAAAAAAAGCAAATTACAACACCAGCTCCTTTTTTAAAGAAGAACCAAAGTGTCGGTAACAGCCAAGCTGAGCTATTAAGAATGTCCTGTTATCAATCAAACAGTTTATTAGGAGCAGGAAACTTGATTTGCAGCCAAAATCAATAAACTGAAAGAAGGAGAGAGCCATAGAATCTCAGGTACGATTTAATATTGGCTTACAGCAGATAGTTGGTTTTAATAGAGTAGTACATTAGCTACAGGTTTTTATGCATTTGTTTGTCAATTTTAAATATTTATTTTAGTCTTAAAGTTGAATTAATAAAATGCAAATATCTGTTAAAAAATGAAAAGAATATACAAAGATACAAGTCCTGTTTTAGGCAAGTTATAATAGAAAATACATCAATAAAACAGTTACCATTTTTTAGAGTCAACCTCCTCATATGCACAATGTTTATGTGTGAACAGGGAAAATACTTAGTTACTTTGGCCGTCTGATAAAAAAAATATCACAGCTAAAGTTAAAACCAAACCTACGCCCTCCGATTTTAAGTGTGCTCATTTCCACTTTTACCTCCAAATACAGCGGTTTAGATACTCTGATCCAACTGTCAGCTTGTCTGATCGTCTTAACACTGATGTTTATTGGCTTGTCAGACTTCATTGCCGTGACGGTGCACTGTTCCCAGATTCCAGCAATTACTTTGATGATGTCCAATAGAAATGAGGTCCAAAACCACCGAACTTAGACCCAAGTTGTATTCGTGCAAAATTATCTTGTGGATGAATGCTTCTAATTAACATCAACATCACTGATGCCGGGTTAAAAAATCATCTTCCTCGCCTTCATCTAGCTCTCTCTCTTTACCTGACGCACACATGTTCACAAGGCAATTGTCTAAAGCGCAGCCAAACTGTGAGCATGGACCGAGCAGATACATGGAGTCTTCTGCCAGTGCTCTAATCAAGGGAAATGTTTAACAACTGGCATGGAGCTAGCAGGGCTTTTCATTAATTTCCCTTACTCACTGGCAGAAGAGAAGTAGGGAGGGAGACATGAGGGAAAAAAATCACTCACCTTAACTAACACGACCACAGCTGTCACATTCGCCATGTAACAGAAATATCACGTTGATGTTAAATTTGATGGCGCAGTAGTGACCTTGATTTGAAAGAGTGCGCATTAAAGTTTCTCTACTTCTCTTTTGAATTTTTAAGCCATTACTCCCATCATGCTGCCACCCCTGGTGATCAAAGGGGTGGCGGGTAAGAAAAAGCGATATGGAGAGAGGATTAACAGCTAACAAGAGGATTGGAGGGAGGGAAGGACGATACCGGGGTATGAAAGAACAGATGACTGTGGGCTAGAGACAAAAGGAAACGAATACCAAAGGAAAAATGAAACAGTGTACAAACTTCTCTGTTCTTTGAATGTGACAGTTAACTGGTGAATACCTATGTGTATATATATATATATATATATATATATATATATATATATATATGTATATATATATACACATATATATATTTACACACACACACACACACAAAATTAGTGTTTCTTTCAAAAACAGGGCCATTCCATCTACTGTAAGACTAAATAGACCTCTTCTCTCCTCCACACTGCTCTCTTCTTTCCTTTACTCTCCTCTTCACCTTTTTAATCTTCACTTACACCTTCCTCTCATCTTCTCGCCGCTATTGTTTCACCTCTTTTGTCTCATGTACTCATGTCTTGTCACTTCTCCTTCCATTTTCTTTATTTTCCTTGACCTGTATAATCCAAACTATTCAACCTCTCCTCTCCTCTCCTCTCCTCTCCTCTCCTCTCCTCTCCTCTCCTCTCCTCTCCTCTCCGCTCCTCTCCTCTCCTCTCCTCTCCTCTCCTCTCCTCTCCTCTCCTCTCCTCTCCTCTCCTCTCCTCTCCTCTCCTCTCCTCTCCTCTCCTCTCCTCACTATTGTTACCCTGTAATTGGAGCTGGAAGCTCCAAGACAAGCAGCTCAGTGTGCGTCTGGCTGACAGGCAGGCCCGTTGGCTTCTATTAAGCTTTAATAAGTGAGCGGGAATTGGAAGAGGAGAGAAGGAGTTGAAGGAAGGAGAGAGTGTTGCAAGCTGCTGCCTCTACTGTCAACTCTCAGTAGGATGCAGGAAAACCCTGTCTGCTGTCACACAAACACACACCTCCAAAACCTTTATCCATCCGCCCTTTCATTTTCACCGTCATTTTCAGCTTATTGCCACTGGCTTAAGGAAAAGAAACTGATGACATAATTAACATATCTCAGTGTCCATGTCAGAAAAATACAGTTTAGCAAGGCTAGTCTGTCTCCTTCCCACAGCAAAAATGTCTGTACACACACAGACACACACACACACACAGACACACACACACACACACACACACACACACACACACACACACACACACACACACGTCAAGACTTCTCCCCTTGCATGAAGATGACAGCAGTATTATTGCACTGTGCAGAATTTAATCTAAAGTGCCACACACCAACCCTGGACCACAGTGGAGGAAAATGTGGAGAAATATCTACAACCTCTGCAGCTGAGTATAGCAAGAACAGTTCCAGATGTGATGTGTGAGAGAGGAAATCTGCGGTTTTTCTCCGTTATGTTGACGTGTTGTTCTGAATGTTCTGTGGTCGCAGTGCTTCATTTTTGTTTACAAAGTTATCAAGGCTGCGGTTTACTGACAAAAAAAATATCCAGCCATGAATCAATTCATTACTGGACTTTTTAAACTCCCCCACACTGTGTGTGTGTATGGACAGATGAACATGTCTGTAACCTCCAAATGCTTCTTTGTCTCTCATTTGCTGCTCCCCCGGAAAACATTCCTTTTATTGAAGGGAAGAGCAATAGTGCAGTTGAAAGTGGCAGTCCCTGAAAATTGAATATTGGACTGAAAGTTGAAAAGAAATAATCAGGGCTAAGTTTAGGCTACTGTAACAAAGATGCCAACAATGTGCTTGGATTTGCCCAAGGAGAAAAGAGCAAATGCCAAAATCAGTATAAACATAAAAGAACATGGGTGCATCAGTGAATACACAAATACTGTGCTGGTTAGCCTGTGTAACCACGAGTTGGCTGCGTGACAGCATGAAGGAATGAAGTGAATAAAGACATGTCGTGAGATCCGAATTATGAGTTGCCATCTGTGTTCAGAGCAATTTCAGGATATTGAACAATACATTTTTTTACATCCCAGTGGACAAAACTAACCTCCTAAATTAACCTTAATACTCATGTAAATAAACACTTTCAAATGCATAACTTAAGCCACCTGGCTACTTAACAAAAAAAAAAACTTTCCCAATTTGATCAAAATTCATTCTTGTAAGATTAATATTCAGAAGCGGTGATGGTCTAATGGAGGAGAAAGATAAAATAAGTAAAAAGGAAATGAGGGAAGAAAAGGTCATGACATCTAGCAAATAGAGAAATGAAAAACAAATACGCATCATATTTCACTTTAAGACTGAATGTAATCCCGCTGATAGGATTTGCCTGACGTGAACTGAACTGTCTGTGTCACATATTTAACAGGCTGTAACTAAGACCTGTGTCCATGTATATCATTGAGCTTATTGGATTAGTGATAAAGGACTAATTAGTGTTCAAAAGGACATTGATTGACCAATAAGGCCAGTTGATTAACACAGGGTTAGAAACAGCAGTCAATGGAGACAGCTAACTTGTGTCAGTGTATGGACTGGTATTGGTAGAGCAGAAGATCCATTGGTCAAACTCAAAAATGTAATTATAACTGAAGAGTGTGAGGCTCTCTACAGTGAATCTATACTGTACAGCCCAGTAATTAACTCACTGTCTGAATAAAGCAAAGAAAAACACAGACGAGGCTTCTCATTGTTGGAGCTTTTAGTTCAAGGTTTTAATTCTATGATTTGACAAAAAAAGACAGAATTTCTTAAGGGATTGCAATGACAGTCCATCACTTTGGTCATCTCATGAATAGATTGGCATGACATTTTGTGCAGACAGTCATGGTCCCAAGTGGTGGAACCCTACTTTTTTTTAAATTAAATTAATTTATATCAGGGACCATGTACAAAAAACATTCTCAAAAAAGATAAAAGGTGCTCAACACCAGATTTAGCTAACAGCTCATTCCAATCTGCAGTCCTGGGACAGGTACTGAATTTGACTTGACTTGGTCACATTTACATACTCTTCATAATTGTCCAGCACAAATAAAAATGAAAATAATGTGTAATAATTGCTCTTCAACTTCCAACTCATCTGCAATTCTATGCAGTGGTCTTCGTCACTTCTCAGCATGACAAATGCTCACGATCAATACGAGCTTGAGAGCTTTAATCACTGTGCTTAAGTACAGCATTACACAGCCACTAGTACGACTGGAGACTCTTGTTGTCAGTGTTGTATTTTGTATTTGTTTTCATTCTTGTACTTGTGTGTTTCATTGAGAGCTACTTTCTACAGTGTATAAGTGCAACACTCAGCAACTCCTCACATAGGGAAAGAGCTGTTAAAAACAAAGCCTGGCATTTTTCTTTCATAGCCGTGTCATTGTATTTAAAAGGAAGTGTTGCTGTGTGTGTGTGTGTGTCTGTGTGTGTGTGTGTGTGTGTGTGTGTGTGTGTGTGTTTGTGCGTGCCTGAGTGTGTGTGCTTGACTCACACAAACCATTGCTGAACCTTATCATGTTGGGGCAATCAGATATGCTCAAACCTCAGAAAATCCCTTGAAACTTGACAGAGGGATTGATTGCCCCGCGGGTAAGAGTAGACAATGTTTTTACTGTGTGTTTGGGTGAACCGCCCCTTTAATGTTCTAAAAAGCACTTCTGGCACTTAACAGCAGTTCAGTAGCCTCTTACAGCTTATTGTCAATGTGTAGAATAACATTTTATATTACAAAGCCACAGGCCACATTAATTAACTACCAGACTGGATCATACTGGAGAATTTGCACCACAACCACAACTTTGCCATTAAAAATGAATTTGTCAGACAAAAAAAGAATGTCTGTTTATGTTTACTGTATGTTCATTCCTTCTCCCATTATTTGCCCTTCTCCTTGTCTGTGTTGTGGGTAAGTGAGTAAGTGGCTCCCAATGTCTATTAATGACTTCCATTTATTTTCTGCGAGTAAGGATTTATTTCGCTGTCCTTGTGGAGACAGTCCTCCTTCTGCCACTATCGCTGTTGTAATTTAACAACTATTACTATGTTTGTCTAAGGCCCCAAATGTTCCTGTTTGCTTTAGGCAACCTCTCTCTCTCTCTCTCTCTCTCTCTCTCTCTCTCTCTCTCTCTCTCTCTCTCTCTCTCTCTCTCTCTCTCTCTCTCTCTCTCTCTCTCTCTCTCTCTCTCTCTCTCTCTCTCTCTCTCTCTCTCTCTCTCTCTCTCTCTCTCTCTCTCTCTCTCTCTCTCTCTCTCTCTCTCTCTCTCTCTCTCTCTCTCTCTCTCTCTCTCTATCTGTAATACCCTCTGCTTTCCTTCCTCTGCTTCTCTTCAATCTGCTTCCCTTGGCACAATTTCATTGTATTCGTTGGTGTTGGTCCCTGGTGTTCACACAGAAAAAACACAACTTTTCTTCCGGCATTTTCCTAATTGATCCGTGGCAGCCCGTGCTGTGGTCTTGCTGTATTAATATCCTCAATAATTCATAAACCATTCTCTCAGAGGGAGTGCATCTCATGTTCTTATACAAAAACACTAAAATTCATGGTCTTGTCTGCAGAACACAGTTCCTTA
Organism: Scomber japonicus; assembly: GCF_027409825.1. Classification (NCBI taxonomy): domain Eukaryota; kingdom Metazoa; phylum Chordata; class Actinopteri; order Scombriformes; family Scombridae; genus Scomber; species Scomber japonicus. The sequence continues at coordinate 14,070,319 of NC_070584.1, forward strand.
TGTGCATCCTTGCAAAGACTTGAATATACAGATGCAAAAAAGAACAATATTAGCAAATTTGAGCAAAAAAGTCATTTTTGAAACAAATTCGCAGTAAGGAAATTAAGTTTGGGCTCATATTCTTTATTTCTACATGAACCAACATATCATAGGATAACATGGGTGTTAAATATTAGATTAATTAGTGGTATCGTTTTAAATCAGAATACATTGATGAGAAGTGTAACTAATTTTTATGTGATGCGTACATCTGTATGAAATTTCTAAATTAGTACTACATATTAATGGCATCTTGGCATCTCACCCCATAAAGCTAATGTTGTGAAACATGTTAGGGTTGAGAGCTATTCTCAATCAGGAAGACAGTTATTACAGCTATTAAAATCACCATCCACTTTACGTAATGAAGGCAATTAGCCAGAGCTACCTTGGCTGGAAAGCATGTGATCATTCCCACCCACAGAGGGGAGAGAGAAAATAGGCCATTTTGTCTCGCCGTTTGTTAACTCCCACATGTTTAATACAGGAAATACTGATGCTTTTTAGAGGGTTCCGCCAGTTGACTGATGGCCTTTTGTGTGTGTGTGATTGTATCTCTCTTTTCTTCCTGTTTCTTGCTAGGAATGCTTCTCCAAGAGAGTTTCATTGAGGAGCCTGATGGCCTGGTGTCTGTAAACCTGCTGGTGGTGTCTGCAGTTTCAGCCTTCACAACAGGAGCCATCCTCTCTGGTCTGACAGTCTGCTGGATCATGAGTCACCGCCACCGCCATTCCCGCAGCGCTGGAGCCAACGGCGCCCGCCGCAAAAGTGACAAAGAGCAGAGCATGCTGGGGCAGGGCCGCAGCGGGTCAGTAATGAGCGTAACAAGAACCAGCGGTGGTGAGAGGCGCCGTTCGCAGGCAGACAACCCCTTTGTCACACCAAACGGCTGGCCAAAAGGAGAGATGGACCCAGGCTTGCTGCCCACCCCAGAACAGACCCCGCTGCAGCAGAAACGGGCCATGCGTCTCCCAGACACCGACTGGGACCAGAGCCAGACCTTCCTCACTGCTGTGGGGACTCCCTGCCCCAACAACTCTGTCATCTACCTGAGCTCCAAGTTCCTGCACGGAGGTGGAGGGGGTGGAGGGATGGTCCGGATAGAGGACCCAGGTGAGGTTGTGCTGCCCCCGCACACAGAGCGCCAGCGCTACCTGATCCTAGCCACCCAGAGAGGGGAGCACGGTGGTGGCCGTACCACCGGCACCCTGAGGAACTCAGCGGGAGAATACATCTACCCCGCCACGCCACAGGACTCCCCCGACCGACGGAGGGTTGTTTCCGCTCCCACTCCCCACATGGACTATGGGGAGCCTCGCTGGAGTCACGAGGCACTCAACTACAACAGCAACAATGGAGCGCCCTATCAGCGCCAGGGCCTCATCAGGCCAGACATGCACGGGCCTCGAGGGCTGGGAGAACTGGCTGACTTCAGCCACCTTCTAGTGAAGAACATGGGAGAGCGCACCCCCAGTGGCCAGTGAGGTGAAGTACATGAGCCCTGACTGCAAGCTCTCTCTGAAAACCCATTTCCTCCAACAGTAAACTGGAATAAATTAGCCCCTCAGACTCCGTGTCCCGGTCAACCTTACCCTGTCTGTCCTCTCTCACTGTCATTCAATGTTCTGATGTCATTCAGCTGACTAAAGAGAGAGACAGAAAGAAAAAATACAGAGAGAGTTAAAAAAAAAAGAGGAGAACACTCTCTTCACGACTCCATTCCTCGCCTCTTAATCTTGAGGTGCACCCCTCTGCTCTGATAGTGGTACGACCCTCAGAGCATGACTTTGACACCACAGGAAAACAGTAAGGTAAAGAGAGGGGTGCAAAAGGAAAGGGAATCTTCTCAAAAGGACAGCATAGAGATTTTTAAAAAATGACAATTTCGCTTACAGCGCCAAATGTGAAAGGTCTCCCTCCACCATTTTGTTCACTGTTTTGACACCATGGATCTTCTTTGAGTGTGAAATTTTGTTTCTGCTCTTGTGTTTTTTGTTTTCGTGCCACTGGCATCCAGCAGACAACAATGTGCTTTACTTTGGATTTCAGATGAGACAATATCAGACAAAACTGTCATTGCTGTGCCAGAGGACAGTGACTCACTGATTCATGCAGTGTGTGTATGCTTTAGTATGTATGTGTGTATGTGTCTGTGTGTTTGGGTGTGTGAGTGGCCACAACAACCCCAACAAGTGTCCTGTCTTAACTGTGAAGTATAACTATATAATGAAGGTTCACTAAGGAGGAATTTGATGTTAACATTATTTTCCTTTTTTATAAACAATCACAGAGAGAGAAATACAGTTTATTATGGGTCTCTTTGAAGCTCCAATCTGATGTTTGAATGGTTGACCAGTGGATAGAGAAGGGTTGCGATTCCCAGAGTGATTTTTTTTGTATGATTTCCAGTACCTCAGATGCTCAATGCTGGACAGAGCCAAGATGAAGTGAAAGAGAGCAATAATAAGCCAGAAACATATAAGGGTGAAGGTGAAGCCAATTTAATTTGATATTTTTATTTATCACTGTTTTCTCAGCAAAGCAAAGCAAACTGAATCTAAGAGATGTCAGAAAGAACAAGGTGCTGGGAAAAGGAACAATATCCCCCCCCCATTCTTCTCTCCCTTGCTGCCTCTCAGTATGCCCGGCTCCGTCTGACCTGACCTGAAGCCTCCCTGGGCTCTGCAGTCCATTTGAAGGAGGGAATGTGAGCTCTGGCTGTCTGGCTGTCTGACTGGGCTGTGAGGCCCGGCCGCTTGGGAGCTCCATTCAGCCTCTTCTGCCCGACACTGAGCCTCTTTGTGCCCTAGAAGCAGGGGGAGACTGCGGCAACAAATAGCCGTTAAGAGTCAGGGACCTAGCCCAACACCACAGCCTAGCAGAATATCAATGAGGAGGATAGCAACTCCATCCTTCATGTGAGATACAACCTACCAGACGCGGGCATCTTATGCTTCACCCACACTGGTGATTCACTGGTTTGCCACGGCAGGGAGGAGCTGAGGGCTGAGGCTGAGGCACTGCTAACTGTCACAATGGTCATCCCTTGTGGATTTATCCCTTTCTGTCTGTCTTTCAATGTGTTTCTCAACAAAAGCGGGATAAAGAAAACAGATGGGCATGGGTATACTTGGGTGTGGATATACTCTTTCACTCTGTTGTCTGATCTTTTGATGTTCTCTGTTTTTGTCTGCTCTCATCCATTCTTGAGTCAAATGTAGATCCAGAGATAGCTTTAGTTCATCTGGGTCATGGTGGTGTGTGTGTTGTTTTTTTTTTGAGGGGGAGGTTTCTTGTGTGTATGTAAGTCTCTTTGGGTTTGTACCTATGATTGTGTTACTCATATTGAGTGCAAAAAACAGCTTTGATCTCTTCTTCTCATCCTCCTTTTGTTTTCTAACCACATTTCTTTCACTGTTGAGCCATTAATGCTGTGTAGCAACCCTTTGCTTGACATTCAAAAAAATCTATGCTTACAGTGTCACTTGTATAGAAAGTGCAGCTCAAGGTGGAACAGCTGGGTACTGTTTAGCTGAAGGGAATCTGGAATCAAGTGGTAGACACTAATATAGTAGACACACAATATATCACAATGAACAAAACTAGCTCTATGTGGCTGTCATTTGAAACTTTTCAATATTGGTGCCAATAATTTTCCCTATAAAACTCTTTTCTCCATACAAAGGAATAGTTCAACATTTTAGGATATACACTTATTCGCTGTCTTGATGATTTTGAGAGTTAGATGAGTAGATCATTACCCCTCTTTTGTTTGTAGAATGACTGCAAACATAAAAATGGTATTGATCCCCACGACTTTCTGGATTTAGGGATTCTCATCTAAAGAAAGAACACAAAGCAAATTTGCTAAAATTCACCCCAAACACTCAATATACAAACTGTAGGTGTAAGCTAGCTAGCAACTGAACATGTCTGTTGTTTCTGTGTGTTTTTGTTCTGTTCAGCTTCTGACTGAACATGGAACTCGCCAGAAACTCTGGCCTCGGGATACACATAAATGTTTCACTCAAGTTCTGTCTAAAATTCAGTTCATGTTCTGTTTGAACACAGTTATTTTCAGCAAGGAAGGGAATAACTGCATTTCCAAAAATGTCAAACTGTTCTTTTAACACCTTCAATGTTAAACACAAGCAGCATACAAGAACTTTGCTCGAATGAAATGTAAAATTTAGAGTCTTTATTTAAATAATGGCCTATATGAGAAAGAAAAGTAAACAGGTCTATGAATCTGAACAGACAATCAGTAGTTTTCGATACTCAGTGCTTCAGAAACATTTCAGTCGGTGCCAGAAAGTATTGAGGTTCAATACGCAGCCCTAAATGATGTAAAGCCAGAGCTAGAGGTGCTGTTTGAAACAAGCTAGTGAACGAGATTTATGAAAGCAAGGACAGAGGAGGAGGTCAGGCGGGCGAACATGATGTTACTGCATTACCGACTCTCCACATTAGTAGGCTACAGTGTATTCTTTACACATTCCACCCTGAAACAGGTCATTAGTATTGAGGATACAGAGCCCTGCACCAGCCAAGCCCCTCATCTCTGTCTCTCTTTATCTCTCCTTGTCTTCATCTATGCTGTGGCCTGAGTGCTGGGTGTCTGTATGCGTGTGTGTCTGTGTATGTGTGTGCATGAATGAGGCCTCTCTGTCTCGGCAAGTGTACCCAGCCAGCCATGTCCTCGCTCTGCATATCCTCTGGTGTTTCACTAAACATGCTTGATTAGGCAAAGTACATTCCCGACCCTCTAATGGCCTGATGAGCCCCTGAGAAGATTACTACAGACACATCAGCCCTGAGAGGGAGGTGCACGTTCAACCAGCTCTTTAGCCGTCCGCTAACCACCAGCCACACAGACACTCACACACACATATAGGCCTTTTAACCAAATTCAAGATGCAATTGAATTAAGATGAGAAATAGATCTCAGGCTTGAAATAGGCCAACACTGACTAGTTCTAGGAAAGGTACAGTACATGATGTTATCTTACTGACTGCATAATTTGATTACTTTAGTTCAACATTACAGGGCAGCTAAAGAATTCAGGTGTAACCTCGTGGAAGTCTGTTTATTAAAGTCATCATCCTCCCTCTTTCTTACATAGGCCTCATTCATGTCATTCCCATTCCTCCTCTTTCATCCTTTGTGCTTTGGCTTCATCTTTTAAGTTGCTTTTTATTGTTAAAGCTATACTATGCAGGACTTATACAAAAGTAATCCCTCTCAATAACCCACAGGCTTTACATTGTGATGACGTCACAGATTCAAATCACTTTTCTTTGGGCTCAAGGGGCTGAGCTACAAACATGTATAGCAGACTGGCCACAGTGGAAACGATGCATTCACACAAAATCTGGCAATGCGGCACCTTCCTGCAGGGTTTTGTGGCAGTGTGGGAACGTTAATTTGTGCTGTACAATGTTACCAGCATGGCACAAACAGAAGTGTCATGGCTGTGTTCTCACCAGCACTGCTTATTCTCTTCATTTGGTCAATCAACCCTCGCTGCTCTCTCTCTCTCGCTCTTTCTCGCTCAGGTGTGCGTTTACAAACGGCAACCAACAAATCCTGTATAGGATATCTTTAACAGATTCATCCCTCCCTCTGCTCACACATGCAATATCCCTACCTAAAGTTAGGCCTAGCTGTGCTTTCATCCTGTTTATTTGTTAACCAGATTAGCCGGTTAATTAAATCAGGCAGAAACAAAAATAAAAGTGATGCACAAAGAAATAATCGAAATCCTGCTTTATTTCACATCAAATTCTCAATGTGTTACAATTTCTTTTTAGACGTTTTCAAAGCCTCTCATGCGATAAATTGCTTTCCTTGCATTGTATTGTGCTGAGAGATGATTTTGTTTGGAGGTGGTTTCTCTTTTTTTTGGTTAAATGTAGCACATAAGTTTTGCCTCCAGTCCTGCACACATTCTTCCTCTTTATCTCTTCCCATATAGAAACACACACGCAGTTCACCCACCCCTCATGACCCAGTCTTTTAGTCTGTCTTCCTATGTGTTGGAGTGCTTGCTGAATAAACCATGCCTTTGTGTGTTGGGGTTGTTTGTGCCGTGTGGTCCCGGCGATGCAATACCCCCCCCCCCCCCCCCAACCAATGACTGCCATCTTACTGTACAGTGCTTCACTGTATGTGCTCTATGCCCTAGAAAGAGTCCAGAAACAGAGGCTAACTTGTATCAATCCACCATGGCACTGGGGAGATAGCATGAAATGGTAACGTGAAAACTGCAGACACACTCCCTTCCAAGCTGACTTATGAGAGAAAAAAGCACAAAAACAAAGTGAAAAACAAAATCAACATTTGCATTTTCGTAAAGTTGTAGTTGTATTTAGTCAGCACCGATCATTTTTGTCATGTTTGTTTTTTCTATCGTTTGTTCATGTGGTATATATTTGGTTTGAAATTATATGGAATACTATTGTGTATGATTTCAATTTCAATTCTCTGGTGTGCCGGATTTGATGACGACAATGAAGATGAACCCGATGACTATCATGATTATTGTTATATTGACAGTGACAATGAAGCAGTACTGTGAGCAGCACTGACGTGTTGTGTCCTGTTTGGATGCTGAATCTAAAAGGAAACTGACAGGAAGAGGAGGGAGAGGATGAATTAATGAACTCATACTGACTGAGGTTCAAAAAGAGATTCTACGTTTCTCCTGCAGAGTGGAGTCTCCTGCTACTGTGAAGGACCCCGCCATCCTGTGGCTCTCACCAGAGGCTGGCTGGCCCACCCCGTCGGACAGGCTGTCATCAGATGACAACACAAGTCCCTACTACGTGTACATAACCTTGATGCTTACATGTAATTTAAGTGCAGTAGCTGCATGACGACACGGCCTCTGTGTGTGTACAGAAGTAGCGACGTGTGAATTTGTACAGTACATGCAAGTGTGTGTGCTTGTGTCCGCGAAGAAATCTGTCTGTCGTCACACAAAAGCAACACATGCATGCACCCTCCGACAACTGCATAGCACACACTTACACTACATACGCACACACAGGTACACACACACACACACACACACATACGCACATATACACTCCCCAGCTGTTCACCATTCTCCACATTGTCCTGAGCTCTGCCTGTCACTCCGCATGGAGACTTTGCTCTATGTCAACTTTCTTATTCTAATAAACCACTCAGACATTGACCTCGAAGTTGATTACAGTGTGTTGGACTTTCTCATGTGATTTTCTTCATTTATAAACTGTATTATCTCATAATTATAACATGTCAATCCTGCATCCCAATTATTAATGCAAAACAGCATGAGTCCTTTTTACAAAATATATTATTCTAATATGAATTATATCACTGAGCTGCGTTATTATTATTATTATTGCAAAGTTATATATTTTGTGCATAGCATAGAGTTTGCTTCACATCATATGTAGGCCTACATCCCCAGGCACCTACTGTAAACTGAGCCTCCCAATCACCCCTAACACAAACAACACTATATGCAGTACTGTGCAAAAGTCTTAGGCCACCATTAGATTTGTTGTTTTAGCAATGCTATAAAGACCATATATAATTATTTCTCAGTCTCTTTATTAGAATACAACCAAAAAATATAGGAAATGTGTATGTAGTATTAATAAAGAGAAAAGAATACAGCTTCTATAGGCTAAAGCGTGTGAGTATTCCGACCTCCCCTTACACCTGAGCAATAACAGGAACCTGGTTCTCTTAAACCTAAATGGAATGGAGCCTCAATTAATAATAATATTTAATAATTAATGTTAAATGTTGTGTACATATTTCCTGTATTTTCTGTTTGTATGATGGTGGTGGCCTGAGACTTTTGCACAGTACTGTACATATTGATGAATAATTAGACTTTAGTGTTTCTATGAAAAACAAACCAAGTCTGATTCAAGTCAAATGAAGTTTTAAAAAAAGAGAGAGGGGGGGGGGATTACCCATTATCAGCCATACAGTATAGAGTATTTGTAAAAACAGTAACCTAATGGCAAAAACACAATTTAATTGAGAAAGAACCACTGTTATCCTCATTATTATTATTCAGAAAAAAATATGGAAAAGGAAAGGAAAAGGGGAAAAAACCCAATTCATTACCATAAAAGGAGGAAAAACCACACAAATTTTAATAAGGATCAGCCATAACAAAATATTTTTGCAGTTTTGTGGAAACTTGTATCTCCTTATTTTGTGACTTTTAAGCTTTCTAATTAACTTAAACACAGTAAGCTCATTTATGGGCGTAGAAAAAACCCACTGCACAATCTAGACAATGTATTTAGTCACAAAGCTTAAAACTAGTTTGTTTTAATTATTTCATGACAAGTTAACATTGTAGAGATACATTAGGAAATCTAATCTAATGCAATCCAATACAACAGTTTTGCCATCATTGTTATTTACAGATTATTTACAGCATAGAGGTGTGCTGGACAGCATTATGATTAAAGTATTTGTAATATTTTGCCCCTTCATTTGGTGGATAAAATATTAGGAACTAATTTTGTAAACTTTGTCATCATAAAAGTAGACTTTAAGGCAGAGCTGTTGCATTGGATTGAATTAGATTTGAATTAGAACAGGTGTTCCTAAAATGCGCTAGATGAGTATGTGATACTATATACTATATATTGAGCGGGATTGTCATTCAAAGCTGAACAGTGAGCAGTGGTTGAAGTACCATCAGTGTTCATTAGAGGGTGATATTGTTCCATAAAACAGACTATGACTGTTGCAATAAATGCCAAAAGCCCGGAGCAAGACTTCTGCATACTCAGTAAAATAACACATTCTTTGACAATCATAAAGTAAGTGAATCAGTGAGAGTTGTCACTTCATATTGCCCGTTGTAGGCAGACATTTACATCACCCCTTTTCTTTTCCAGCTTTTTCATCTCCCTAGGGAGCCTATCAGGCCATTTCACATCTGTCGAGTGGTGGAGGACCATGAGGACCTGTCAGGGGCTCTCATTCGATGATGTTTTATGGGACTGAAGTCCTCCGGTGCTGCAGTACTCGAGTTATAGGAATAGAGGAAGATGGAGGAGGAGGGAGGAAGTGGGGGGGAGGGGGGCTGCACGGTGACTGCATCCCATACTGTGTGCAATTCCTCAGGAGCATCTGTGGCATCCTTGCTCAGTCTCCCCTGAAGATTTAAGGTGACTGCATGTGCCAGCTTTTGGATAATTTACAGCTTGTTTACACCCGGTCCATGTCCCATCAGGTCGGTCTGTCTATCTATCTATGTATCTATCTATCTATCTATCTATCTATCTATCTATCTATCTATCTATCTATCTATCTATCTATCTATCTATCTATCTATCTATCTATCTGTCTGTCTGTCTGTCTGTCTGTCTGTGTTCCTCGCTGTCCCTCTTTCCCACAGGCCCACACACACACACACACACACACACACACACACACACACACACACACACACACACACACAATCATTATGATGAATCTGATTAATGAAGAGGCTGAAACAGTGCCAGTGGGTACTCTCCTTGATTTGACTCCCTACTCCACAGCTGAGCTCCATGTAATGCCTGCTCTCATCCACCTCACCATCTCAATATTTAGACTCCGACAATTAAAAAAAAAAAAAGATAAACTCATAACCAACTCTTTTTGTATACTAATCACAAACAAGGCATATGTTTTACACACTGCTGAATCAGAGGTCAATATTTAATTGTATGACAAACTGAGCAGAATGGCATAATAATGATTGGTAGTTATTTCAATAAATTACCACCATACCGATCAATGATGCTGATTGGAACTTTGGATCATATCAAACTTGCACACGTGACTGGATTATGCTAAAGGTCCCCAGAGCATGGACTGAATTAGGAAAATCAGCCTGTTCCTCCAGTGCACCAAATACCTGGAATGACCTCAACACACAGTAAAAATCAATATCCTACAAACCTAATGACAGTTTAAAACCCTGATCACTAACCTTCCTGTGTCACACTCTATCTATCTATCTATCTATCTATCTATCTATCTATCTATCTATCTATCTATCTATCTATCTATCTATCTATCTATCTATCTATCTATCTATCTATCCATCTATCTATCTATCTACATATTTTTCAGATGTTGACTCAACATCTTTGCCAAGCCCAGCAGGGACTTATTGACTCTACTAAGCCTACATCTGTAACATACGCAGTGTGCAGAGGAGTCTGATGTGGTATTAGGGGAGCAGTCAGTTTGTCCACAAATACGTGGAAAAAATATTGCTAGTGCTTTGCAATAACAATCTTGAACAGCAGAGGGAAGCATAAGATGCTGAAAAAAAAATGATGAGCTGAAACCACTCAAAGATTAAATTTGATTATTCCTTTTCTGTCCTTTTGTCTCCTCCTGCTTTTTTTCGCAGCATGGAACTGATCAAATCAAACCAATTTAAAGAACATTTCAAGCTTTTTTCATATTTAATTGTAAAATGTTTTAAATATTTTAACCATGCAGGGAACTGAGGAGAGACAGGCATACCAACAAGAGGGACATAATGAAATAAGAACCGTGAGCAATTAAATGAGAGGGAAAATTCAGTGAATGTTAAATGTGTTGATATTCTGGGCTATGAAATCTAATTTTCCTTTTGGAGTGGGAGCAGAGAGCCCCCAGGTGGTCAAATAGAGAGAAGCACAAAGCAGGAGGTAAGGTTTATCAGCCCTTAGTGTCTTTAGAGGGAGTTACTGTTTCTACTTGTCCTGGAAGATTATCAGAAATGTGGATGGACATTGTTTATTACAGTTGGGGTAGGGTTGAGATTTGAAGATAAATGTCATGTTATTAGTCATTCTTATTTAAGTCCTTGTGGGGAAACTCCCAGCTGGCCTGTCCATATGGAGGTCACATTGAGGACAGCTACCAAACAGCTAGATTAGAATTGAAAATTGGGGGATTATACTGGACTTTTCCCAACTGATCAGCAGTCACTGAGTGTCATACTCCTTTTTTAATGAAGGTGATTTGGTAATTTGGGATTTGTTCTAAATGTCCAGTAGCTCAACTTGTTCTATCTTCTTGTGTTATCACAGCCAACTCTGCATTCTTGTTTGTTTTCTGTATAACAACCAACACAGAGATTGAGTTCAGTTCAGTTCTCTGCAGTAAAATAAGCTTTGTAGTTACCCTCAACTGACCACATGCTTAATTCACTTGCTATCTACAGTATGAACACAGAATCTCAACGCCCACTTAAGACTGGAAGCTCTGCAGTGCAGCTGTCAAGCCTGCAATGCCCTTTGTTTTAATCCAAACTTATCTCCTTATTTTAACTGCTTTCCAACTAGAGTTTGATAGCTGTACATTATGAACAATAACCTCAGCAGTCGTACATATGCACATCTGTGAGTTGCAGCAAGAGCGTAGGCCTAATAACAGTCAGCAGCGTGTGTGCCTGTGTAGGTGTAATTGGAAAATCATCAGGGTGCGAAAGAAAATGTGTAGACCTAATTGGCAAGTCAGCAGGGTGTACAGCTGCATCCTGTGCAAACAGTGTAGGCAGGACATAACAAACATCTTCATAAACATGGTGTTTTTGTCTCTGCAGCTCTCCACACCACTGGAAATACAAAAAAGACATTTCATCACCACATACATATACATACATATAGTATGTAAGCTGTGAGTAAACCTATTTTTCCAGTGTTGAGATGTTGAGAAATTCTGTGGGTACCATTTGTCCCCTGGACTCAGGCTCATCACACCTCCAGAAGCTATTAACAGGAAATAAGGGAATAAAGATTGAACTGTGTTAGCACACAAAGAGATTTGATACGAAACTGGAGCACTGTGAAGTGAAGATGAAAATAATGGAATGAAACTACAACTACAAAGAGAAAGAGGATCAGAAGAAGGAAAATCAAACACATTGGAAGGTGTGAAGGAGAATTAAGTTTTTGACAGATTTGACAGCTCAGCCCCTCCCCGCTGCCTGACCTAAAGGAACCCCACTTACCACTACACCTACCTGCCCATCCATTTTTCTGCCTCATCCTTTCAACGTGCAACTTAGAGCATTTCAGGTGGTTTTGAGTGATGACAGCTTTCAGACTTCACATGTAATTGCTGCAGCTTCACCTGGTTAGGAGAGTCCTGAAGCAGAGGGCAGAATTATCCCAAACTGCTCTTTACTTTCTGTTCTCTGAGCAGAAGTACACAATTTCCTAACCTAGTTTTCTTCTGAACATTATGTTTTTCATTTTGTATCAGTTGTTATAGTACATGTCTAGACATGAACACCCTGATATTAAGACCATAGGTGCGGAGCTAAATTGTTGGTAGGTCTGAGAATAAAAGACTGTGGTGTGTGTTTTTAACCCCCAAAGCATCACTAATGTAAGCTCTCCTTTTTCCTGTCATTGTACTAGATAACTGCATCTGATATGGTGCTATAAATGCAACTCTGTAGTGTCTGATGGCCATTTTTTCTCAGTTATTGTAGCTATGCTGGCTCTTCAGGATTATAATACAGTTCTTTTGACTATTATACATCTCATGCAGACACTTTATGTATTGACAATGATGATAATGAAGGGAGTTAGGAGATGATGATGATGCCTTTTTCCTCTTAAATGATCATCTTTTTATATGGTGCAGTTTTGCCCAAACAACAGAATTAAATGTGCAGTTTTTGACAAAGCAGGCAGGTTTTTTACATATCAAAGTGTCTGTGGCAGTTACACAGTCCCAGAGACTCCAGTTTAGTTTAGTTTATTTAGTTTAGTTTATTTGGATCCCCATTAGCTGTTACCCAGGCAACAGCTACTCTTCCTGGAGTCCATAAATAATAGTTTGACAGACAATACGGCATAGTATGAAATTACAAGTGTGAATTGAAACTGTCTGATATTATATCATTAACACAAAGCAGTGTCCAAGGAAAAAAAAAGGTTTGTTTGTGTTTTTAAACAAGAAGTGAATATTTTTATTAAGTCTCACTTCTTTCAGAGATCAAAATAATAGGTATACTCATGCAGTGATAGTCTTCATTCAGAAGGGTTTTGTTGGTGGTGAAAAGACTGGCTGTTACATATGTTTGTAGTCATTGCTGCCTTTCATCACATTCAATGAAATTGTCATTAACAATTATTATCCATTAAAGAACAATTCAGTGTTTTTCTCTGTTGTTACAGTGGCTGCCTACGCAACAAGGCTTGATAGCACACAGAGGGCGGTCCACTTGTAAATGTCAGAGTCTATTGGGGCAGGAGAGCAGAATACAGTTTAATCAGTAAAGGCTTTTGTCCCATTTTGGCACCCTCTATACCCTTGTCAATGCATGTCCTGATTCTTTCTTTGCCTTTGCACATAAAGGTGTTTACTTGCTTTATGTAATGGCAAGATTACCTCTGCCATTGTCCAGCTGAGAGGGTTGGTGAGGCAACCAGGCGTCTCCATGGAAACTTGGTTCAGGGGTCAGTATATTGCAGATGCTCTTTGTCGAGATGTAAAAATGCTGTTTATTGATGCATCGTGACTAGACTTTGAGTGAATCTGGGGTGTTCATGCTGTGCTATTTCCTCTTCATGTTAAAACTATGTTTCCTGTAAGCATATAAATAATGCAATAATTAAATGACCCCATGGCCCACACACAGACTTAAACCTACTTCTTTGTTTGATTCTCTTTCTAAAACATATTGTACTTTTTCTTAAAATATTATTTATTTTGTGTGAGTCTACTTTTTTAATACATATTTTTCATACTTTTAATATAATGTGTGTAATTTCATTCAATGTTTCTTTTATTTAAAAATAAACAAAACAAAACTAATTTATGTATTGTTTTGTGTCTTTTTGCAAAGTGCTATACAACTCTATACAACATTATTTTAGCACATATTTGGTGTTTATTGCTAATTTCCTGAAACTGTATCAAAGTACTAACTAAAAGTAGTAACTAAAAACAGTGTATCTGCATACAAAAAAAATAAACACACACATCATACATCAATCTGTGGGTTCAATCAGAGGCTTATGCGTGCGTGCATGTGTGCATGTACATGTGTGTGTTGTGGCTATAAGTTTGTATGTAAATGTGTGTCAGGCCTACTCCTGTTGATTAGCCATGGCACTAATGTACTGTAACACAATGAGGGCTGGCTTAATTGAAAACTGAGCCTCCTCCGAGCCATTATAGATCATTTGCTGATACGTCTTATCTTGTACCTTGTCTTACTGCAGTCCACCGACCGCAGCAAGACTGAAAGTGAGATTGGCGGCTCTGATACACAGCACTCTGTCTGTGAACCATCATTTCTTGAACATCATTTGTTTAAGGTCAGATCCACTGTGAGTGCTTGGTTTATTTAAGACTTCCATACTGTAGTAAAGTGTCACAGAAGAAGATTTCTCACTTTTAAAAACTGTCCATAATGGTGGGGGTTTGATACATGAAATGATATACTTGTTAAAGACTCAAAGACTTGACATCTTTACCTTTTGTTTGAACAGAAGCATGTTAGTGTCATGTCTCATCTTTTCAAAAGAAAGAGCCAGTACTGGACAACCAGACACTCGGATGCCTGTGAGCAAAGAGACAAAAGGTCTTTGTTTCTGTTTCTGAAAGTTAAATTTGGGATTCTGAACATAAAGTGTACAGTACGCTTTCTTATATTTCCATGTTATGTTTATTGCAGAGAGCCAGCTACAGCCACATGGCTTAGCTTAGCACAAATACTGAAAACTGGGAAAAAGATAGCCTGGCTCTGTCCAAAGATAACTAAATCTTCCTGGAGCCTTGTGTTCACCATGAGGTTTCCAAACATGACAGTTGTATTGATCTTCTACCTCTTGAGAGTTAGGTTTCAGATGTGGTAGGGTTCAGGTTTGTGCAGTTATACTGGCCAAGGTAAGAGTAAGTAAGAGACTATGGCAGTTGAAGGGGAAAAAATCTTTCTATTAAAATTATCCAAAATGTGTTTTTATGCTTATTTCTGATTATTTTCCTTTTTTTTAAAGTATACTTTTTTGGGCTTTTTTGCCTTTAATGGACAGGACAGTGGAGATAGACAGGAAGCAGGAGGCAGAGAGAGGGGGAATGACACGCAGGATAAGACCGCTCAGCTTGGGATTCGAACTGGGGTCGCCTGCAACGAGGGCTATAGCCTCAACACATTGGGCGGGTGCTCTACCCATTGAGCTATGCTCAACCCTGTTTTCCTTTTTTTAAATCATGAAATGCTGAATACATCCCAACAGGCATTCTTCAGTTCAACTATTTACAACTCACAAGTACAAACTGCTTCTTTGTAAGGGACTAAAAAGGTTTGAACCCACTGGGTTATGGGGGTACACCATGTTAGCAAGTCCTCACGAGTATTGTAATACAACTATACATGTGGGTTAATGCCCAGTTTTTCACTTCACTGTATAGCTCTCAAGTTCTGTAAAATTCTCCACTATCATGTGTCATCACTATCCAATTCACGCCTCCATTCATCATTGCTCTGTTCTATACAATTAACAGGATGGAGAGGATCACGGCCTTGTACGGCATGTAAGATGAAGAGGGAAATGAGCTCTTATCTTCTGACAAACACAAAGCAGGTTTGAACAGACTTCCCCATTCTTTGTTTACATCCTGCTTCATACAACGCCTGTTTCTTACATCAACGTATTCTTCTCACGTACCGTTATGGTATTAGAGGTATAAATGTAAAACCAAACATTTTGTTAGCTCATTGGTTGTGATCGGATTATGATGATCAACTCTGTAGGAATATATATATATTGTGAAAGTGATCAGGTGGCATCATAAATAGCACTTTTTTAATTTTATTTTTTACAATTTTCTACTGATTGCCTCTGTACATGTACAGATGTATATCACCTCATTTTAGCAGCTTTTGTTCAAATACATTGAAAATGATCCACTTTTTCCTTGTATTTACACCCCTCACCCTGCATGAGAACAATCGGTCTCCATGACAATAGATTAGCAGCTACCTGTGATTGTGTTCATGTGTGGGCGCATGTTTCTCCCTTGAACTTCATGTTCAGTGATATAAGACTTCTTCTTCTGTCATACCTCAAAGACGACTCAACGGTTTCATCATAATTTTCCTCTGTGATGTTCACACAGTGACATGGAGGAACTGAGCGCTACCCGACATGGCATTTATAATTCATTTGTGTATAGAGAAATCTTTTTTCATTGAAAGGTGTTATGGTAAATTCCAGTCATCCTCCCATACAACTGTGTAAATTGTGTAAATGTAAGTACATAGTCAATAAAAAGTACCATACAAAAGTATATTGCTTTTGTCTCTCTGATGTGTGTCTGCAAAAGTCAGATTTTAAAAATGTTTTTTGATTTATGGTGTTTTTACTAAGAATATAAGCCTCTAAATGCCTCTCTCTCTGTGTCTCTTTCTGTGACTGTCCATAATCCATTTACTGCTTTTATCTACAGATTGCACAAGTGATCACAAGTTGCAATCACAAGATGTGGAATAATCACAATGTCTGTGAAACAGGACAGGAAAACAGGAATATCTTTGTTTCCTTGTTTGTGTCCTCGTTTCTGAGGCCGACATACTGCACCACATTTCACAAACTCAATTTATTTTCACAAATGGCAGCACAGTTGAGTAAAATGAACCACGTTTTTCAGGTGCATAAAGACGGTCTTTAACACCGAGGTGACTAAAAGACAAAAAGATGTGCTAAATGAATAAACTGAGAAAATCCTGATCTGGGTCAGTTGAACCATCCTGGGACAAAGTGTGATCTATTATTCACAACTTCTGGCACAGTTTGCATGAGGTCAGGCTTATTAAAGAGTGTCGGCAGATACGCTGTTATTTAATAAGCTATTCTGCACACTAATATAAGATAATAAGTAATGCATACATCACATTTTGTGTACTGACACTGCAATTAGCAAAGTAAGCAATGCAGTACATAATGTACTGCTTATACGTACAATTCAATTATAGCAGGCAGCAATTTAAAGTCATTCAGTCTTGTAAAGAATGCTAGACTACAGTTTAAATAAACAAAGTGTTTTACAATTTATATAAAATTCACACAGTAGTTTTGTGCAAACTGTGGCATAAATCGACCTTGGCTTTTCTCTCAAATAACGTGGAAACTCGGATGAGAGAAAACAATAAAATGTCGCTCTGATCTCATCTCCTGTAATGTCTCTCTATATTGAATCTGGCCAGAGATTAGATTAAAGCTCCTGGGGATCTCTCTGAATATTACTAGGGGTGGGGGTGGGGGGGGGGGGGGGGGGGGGGGTTATGAGCAGGAAATAATAAATCCACACTGAAATTCCTCCTGAAATCTAATTTATTCAATTGACAAGCAACTTTACTACATGTATTTCGTAAATGCCGCTGCTATACTTAATTGATTCAGAATGAATGTTTTTATTGCTGTATTCAAAACTGTATTGAAAGGCGGACCACATCGTTTGTACAGTAATCAGATTTGACACATATCAACAAGCTCTGAATGCAGTTCTTTAAGCCTTGAATCACATCTACAAACTGACAAACTGCACATAGCTGCTGTTTTCCAACTACCTCTTACAAAAAATGACACACTTACACTTCAGGTAATTTCCAACAGAAATAACAGACACGTTGAATGCTCCGCTGCTACAGAGGGTGATGGTTTTGTAAGTGTAAATACAATCTGTAGAGCTGGGTGAGGGGGTGACTAGTGGAGGGGGTAGTTAGTGGAGCTGTGCTGTAATTTTCCTCCAAGCCCCAAGCTGGAAGTAGGTCCCTCACCCTCCCTGTAGTTCAATTTTCTTTCTTTCCCTCTTCTGTTCCCCTCCACCCTTTCCTCACAATTGACTTCCTCTCTTCTCCATATTCTCTCATATTCAGTTTCAACCAATCCTGTCCACTCTAAGGCCCAGTTAAGACCTGGTATTAGCATGCTGCTTAACATGCTTAGGCAAGCAACAAGCTCCAGTTTTGAAAAGTGAAGCAAATGTCATGGTACCTTAAACCTGAATTCTCTCATACTGGAAACCTGGGAGCAACTCCACTGGTTGAAAAAGAAATCAGATTGTAGAGAAATCTATGAAAAAATTACCCTACTTCTCACTTGATTTATTACCTCAGTAAGCAGTTTCCTAATGACTTTATGGTATCCGTTTTGTACATTATGATCCCATTGAGAGTAAAATAAGAAATTGTGTGAATATAAATGATGATGTGACAGTGTTGGTTATATACATTATGCATTGTAACCCCAGATTAGAACAGGAGTATAGGCATAGCTGTTGCTATTTTATTGTGTTTTCAGTTCATGAAATTTTATTGTAACATTTTCATTGCTTTAAAAAAATCTCTTGTTCAGTATTTGTGTTGAGTTTTTCCGGTAAGTACATTTTGTTATAAGCAAAACGACGGTCAAAACTCGAGGCTTCAAAACAGGACTCCACAAACCAGTGGGTGACATTATAGTGGCAATGTCCATTGTTTTAGTCTATGGTAAAGACTAGCCTTAGGTGATCTGAGACCAAGCGGACAGCTCTATAACATAATTTCCATTTACAAAGACCAAATAATTTGTTTTTTTTAACCGGTGGGATGATGCAATGCGCTTTCTATGCTTAATGCTTACTGCTGGAAAATAAAAGAAGAAGTTTGCAAAGACCTTGGCATGCCGGCAAAATCAAAACTTTTCAGCCCAAATGGAAATCATACAGCATTTTTTGTGCGTACTCCAGCCACAAAAATCAATTTTGCCTTTTGTTATGACTTTATGTTCCTTTTGCACTTGATGCACCAATGAGCACGTGTTACCACTTACGTAGAGGACATCAGTTGAGACGCATACACACTGCTAAAACAATATGGAAGGATAAAAAAGGATATTGTTACAGAAAGCAACTGCATACACATTGCAACCAATAAAATTGTTTCAATGCTGTTACATTGTTTATGTCTGTTTGAACTGTTAACATAGCCATCTGAACTAACCTTGCAAACAGACTGCATGCAAAAATGTAAAAAGAGCCAGTGTGTAAGAAAGCAAAATACAAACTCAACTGAGCTTCAACGACAACAAATAATAATAATAACAATGTTACATCTATAACAGCCCGGCCCTTCAACCCAAGAACTGACATAGCCACGAAAACCTCAAAGCAGCAGCTCTGTGCCTGCTGACTGTTGAAATATCTTAGGCATTGAACCGAAACAGGCTGGTGCTGGAACCCAGTCCATGGAGGGTTGTTGTTCGGACATAGAGATGGATAAAGCTGCACAGCTTATTATAAACAACGTCTGAGGGGAGATTAATTAATATTATTAGACCTACTTAAAAGTTCAGTGTTGGTAATATGCCCCAATTCGAATGGCACTTTGAACATTTTCTTTTCAAATTAGAGTTGTCCACTAATTCAACAGACTATAGACCAATTCATTATCATAATGAGAGTAGAGGGAGCCAAAGTGTTTCATGCCAGCACAGTTAGAAAATTAACTATTTCCGTTTGCTTGGTTTTTCCAAGATCAAATTTGTTGTTAAATCATTTTTTTAGAAACTTTTTCTTTCTTCACCATCTTCTTTATGAGTGAGGACCAGCTGATGTGCTGCAGCAACTTTATTTCTAAGTGATTAATTTGATGCTTACACCCATAGGTGACACCTGTTTGGCATGTGCAGCTTACCACGAGCCAGTCAACACACTTTTTAAAGTTCATGTGAATTTTTACTTGTTTATGTGAAAGTTCATGTGAATTGGTTAATTCATAATATCAATTTGAAAATGCCAGGTTCAAAGCATTTTCTTCTAGAGTAAAGGCAATCAAAGCTTTTTAGGCTACTGGCTATGAATGACATCTTCACAACAGCATGGCAGGTTTATAAATTACAAAAGTGAAGCAGTGGAAAGTAATATTTTTTAATTTACTTTGCAGAAGTGTTACTGTCTTGTAAACTCAGAACTTTGAGTAACTGAACAAAAAAAATCTAGCTATTTAATCCCACAAGCACAGGTTAGCTGCTTCGTGTTTGTATATATACCGCTACAGTCTACATTATCTACCTCTACTCTGGCCTTCACACTTCTGAATTGAATCCGGCAACCCTGCTGTGTGAATGTGTAAAAGCATAAAAGCAAAGCACTTTGGATAATGGTGCTATGTAAAATTCAGCCCCTTCTGTATGCAGCTTTTTTCCTTTTTATGCAAACATTATTGTCTGTCATATTACAGTGAATGCAGTACTACATAAAGCAGGTTAAGATTTGACTGAGCCCTTTGTTTCCCCCCTCATCTCCATTACACTATTGAGGACAGAAAACAGCACTGAGCTGCCTTCATTTACTGATTAGGTAGTTTTTGCAGACTGATTACCTGAAATAATACTCGTTTCAGTTACTCTAAATGTTGTGTATCAAATCTTGCTTCCAAAACCAGTTTGGAGTCAAAAATAGTTGAAAATGAAATGCCAGGACTGCATGACTTAGGGCACAAAAACAACCTGTAAAGCTCTGCACCACACACTCTTTAATTGTGTGTGTTCAACTAATTAATCTGGTTTGGAGAGAATATTAATGCCCAAGTTCCTAAACACACATGAACAGAATCATAATGTTCTCATTATAATCACTGAGCTCCATGAGCTCTCATTAACATCTGATGCAGAGAACAGCTGTGCCAAAGGGTTGGGCTGAAGTCTATTATGTAAGGAGCCTGAGGTGCCTTTACACTTCTTATCACCAGGGGTCGTTGTTTCGCTGCAGTTAGTTATTATTCAAAACAATCCTCACCACATGACTCTAATAAACCCAAGGAGGGAAGAAGGGGGACATACATAAACAAAGACATGTCTCTCCTGCTGAGAGAAAAGACTGTTTTAAACTGACCGGAGTAACCAAACAAAATAATCTAATAATGTACTGCACCTTATGCCTAGAGAGACAACATGTTTGTTATTACTCCAGAGAAGAGAGGAAAAGCATTGACGTACAAGAGTGTAGTGATTTTAACTCTGCAAGATATTTTAAAAATTACTATAATATACACAATTATACAGACACGCTTTCAAGGTACACAAGCCATCAAACATTTAGGTCAATTTAGTTCCTACATGACCTTTAAGGCTAATTAGTTAGTTACTGTAAATATTTTTGGTGGTGTAGCATAAAAGCCAGTAAAGTGAATCTGTGTTTATGAAATTTTAGAGATTTATTTTAAAACTGAGCTCAACAACAGAGAGTGATGTCTTATAAAGAGAAATGGAAAGCATGAAGATAAGTGGATGACTGACTTTGACTGACATGACCCCAGAGAGACTCGAGGCTAAAAGATAGAAAAGAGATGAGGGGCTGATGGATGGAGATGGGGTTAGAAGAAATAGGCCACCAGGCCAAATAGAAAGAGAGTGAAAATTGCAAAGCAGAGAAGTGGAGGGTATTCATTGAAAAAAAAGCTTGTTTTATACAAGATTTCATTTCTGAAAACCGACATTGGCAGTGTAGTGTTTTCATTCTTATGTATGTTTGTGTCAGTGCAGGGGAAGGAGAGCAAGAAAGAGACAGAAAAAATGGGAGGGAGGGAAAAGAGAAAAAACGTACATGTGTCAACAGCTGATTGAGATTTAGACTGTAACGTTTGTTTTATGGCAGTGGCGGGCGAGGGCGTGACAGTGTTCTGGTCTGATGTGTTTAGTGTGTGCCTGCAGCTCATATTTGCTTGTGGGTTCATGTATACATGGGTCATGTTTTGGTAAGCAGGTCAGAAACACATGGCATATCATGCTGATTCATCGGGGATAAGTAAATCCTCAACAGCATGGCGGATGGCCCATATACAACCCACCACGCTCATCTTAATTCACCTTTTAACGACACAAAGGAAATTTGGAGCACGGTGTTCTGTGTATCTTGAATCTTGAACCACTAATTTGCATGACTTAATCTCAAGCCTGCAGAGTTAAAAGATTATTTGTGATGTCTACATGTGTACTTACAAATGTATTTATGCTACTACTGGTAATAATAAGTAAGGTAGAAAAGCCATAAGCAAATTGATTTTTCAGTGTGGATGTTCAGCAGGTAGTCAGATTAAATTGGAGCAGTGCATTGAATTATCAACACCTAGGTAGCAATGTGTGATTATAGTCATAACTAGCTGAAAGAAATAAATATTGCTTCTTTCAACCTCCCCTTGAGCAAAGGTATGGAGAGAGAGACAGACAGACAGACAGACAGACAGAGAGAGGGGGGAATGAAGAAAGAAAAATATGGGCACCAGGTCAGCCCTTAGCAACACTTTTAGTAATAGACTAGAGTAATAGACGGTTTGTCAAACACTGATTACCAAAGACCAAGAATGCAGAGCGGCCATGGGTATAATTTTGAGATCTCTCAAGTACTTTCCCCTCATTTTATCGCTTAGACCAAAACACATGTCAGCCATTATAACTTCAAAGGTCATTTTCTGAAAGGAACACAAGCAGAAGATTGTAGGTGCACCTTTAGCTCCGTCTTAAAAGGTGTGACTGACTGCTGTTATATACACTCAGTCTTTTTCTCCAAAGCAGATGTCAGAAGCAAATGGATCACACTCCATGAAATACAAACACATACACACAAAGACACACACCCATGCACATTACCACACAGATTCCAGGTGTGGCTCAGAACCAGTCATTAATTAGTGTGGTGCATTAACTGCTCTTGTGGTTGAATGTACAATCTACTTCCTTCTTTGCTCAACAGGCTTCATTTGAAAAACAATCCTATTGATGTAAACAAGTGTGTCTTCCCCTGATTCCACTTCTGTTGGAGGTAAACAGGCAGTCTGTGAAAGCCAATCTGGCATGAGAAGAGAACATGGTTGCGCTGTATGCGTGTACGTGTGTACATGCTCAAGTGTGCATGTGTGTGTGTTAACTCACCTTCAGGGCTGATGATTCATTACAGACGAGCCATGGGGTCGGGGGCCCTGCATGGCTGTTGTCATGGAAGCAAGTGTTGGAAACAGCAGATCTCCTTTCAGTATCATCTTCAGATTGTTGGGACATCAATTTAGCTTCCCTATGTGCTTGTGTGTGTGTGTGTTTTTTTTATTTTTTACTTTGTTTCTCTTATTGTGTCTGTGTGCGTATTTCTCTGAGGACTTTTCTTATTAGTTAGTTTTAATGATATGTTGATATAGATTGATTTATAAAACAATAAAGAAAACATACTTTTTGCAGCCTTAATCTATGTCCTGACTACAAATACAATTGTGAATTATACTAATCTGCAACTGGTGCAGGAAAAAGAAATTTTGTAATTTTTTTTATTCTTCAGACCAAGAAGCACCATAACTGTTTAAAAGGCTCCCTGGTCACACACACTCACACACACAACATATGACTGTATACTGAGACCCTGTGACCCAGCCATATGGTTCATATATTTTTCAAGATCATCTCCACTGATGTTCATTTAGCTTGGTGTCTTTCTTGTCTTCTTTCTGGTGTTGAAACCAAGACTAGTAAACTGCTTTGTCAAGGAAATTCAGAGGACGTGGGTATTGAGAGAATGTGTAAAGAAAGTAATTGTGACTGATGTTTGATCATACTTAACACATATCATGGAAACCATTTTGACCTGAATATACTTATGTGGATGGCATGTGACAGCCTCAGGCACTGGATACGCATAGGCATGTACAGATATGTACAGCTTAGTTCATATGTTAATTGTTGTTGATGACATCATTCTAACAGCATGCATTGTAACTATAGAAATGAGGAAAGGATTAGCATTTAATTAGCTACGAGGGGAAAGGGTGTGGCAAAAACAGCAGATGGAATGAATGAGATATGAAGTAATGAACTTCCAGGCCTTACAGACAAGCTACACAAATGTCTTTTAGGTAATCAAGTCACATTGTGGTTGGAGAACTATATAAAAGCCAGAGACTGTTTCAAGTGTTTGAAGGTGGAAACATTGATTAAGAAGTAGTTTTGCTTGTGTATCAAACTGAATACATGATCTCATCTAAGCCAGGATCAGTAATATTATCTTGAGAAGATAAATGTAAGTCCCAGTAGGCTGCTATCCCTTGTTCAGATCCATTCTTATTTAATATTTCTCTAAGGCTCAATTTTGTATCTCCCAACATAATCTCTGCCATAATCTCTTTTGGGTCCCAGTATTATCTATTAGTCTGTCTAAATTGATGTTTATTCCTCTATCCCTTTATCAAACCCTGTCACAACTCTGCAAATGCTTGCGGTCGTTCTTTCCTGTCATGACTGTCATATGTGATATTATCTAGATGGAAGCAGAGCAATATCGACAGACAGCAGCACTAACATTATGTGCGGAAGCTGCTTGGACAGACACACCATGCTAAATGTCAGCTTTAATTGGATGCCAATCGTTTAAATATTCCCGTCAAGACCAAATAAGCAGTGTGACTCCCGATGACAAGATGTGAAGTTAATAGGTACCTGAGGGTAATACATTCAGCCATCTCGGGTGTCAACAGCTGCTGAGGGAGGACGAATACCAAGTCGAAAGTGAACTGAAGGGCACTTTAGTTAGCTTATTTGTTTGTTGAACTCATCATAGGCTTGATCCCCGTGTCACATCAATTTGCTACTTCACCTTGTCAAAAACAAAACTTCATTCATGGTTGTGGTCAAGTTTCAGGTAGGCGGTAGCATTAGTGTAGGGTAAGGTTAAAGGTTATTTTAAGTGACAGTGTTTAATTAATAAACCACTTACCCAGGAGAAAATATCTTCTCTACCTCTGCAGTTTTTAGATATGCTAATGGTTCAGAGATAGGGATGGCAATGTTGGTTGGTTGGCCTACAGTATCATCCTGTCAGTCTGTCGGCCCAGTACTTTTGGCTAGATCTCTCCACAGTTCAATTACCTGTGCCTATATGCATGTATAACCCCTTTTTCTCACATTTGTCTGGGTTCTCATCACTGTTCATTTGTGCTCAGAGCCACAGCAATTACTAGAGTTATCTTGTTCAATTTGTTTGCCTTTATCATGGACTATGAGCTGGTTGTCAACCCCTTAGACAGTTATCTGTTTGGTGATGATATGTGGTCATATCCATAGTTTCAGACCACCGCATACACACAGAGGCCATATCACCATTGTTGTCTTTGAGAAGACAACTGATCTTCCATACATCTCATCTTCAACCAGCCAGAATTCCAAGGCTTCACCCACAGAGACACAGCAGCCAACAGCTCCTGGATTCTGCAGCTAGACAGTTGCCTGCCTCCACTGTGCCCTCAAGGAGAAAAACATCCAATTCCACTGAAACAACAATAAAGCCAGGCTTTCATGTCATCATGCACCCACTACAGCATGGCAGCAGACTTCTTGAGGGCTCACTATGGGCCAGGTTATAGCTCTCTCATCCCTTTCTCCACAGGCTGGACATCCTACCCCTGCACATGCATCCCTCCATCCTTTCTTCTTACCTTCCTTCAGCTATGGTTAATTTAGCTTATTTGGCTCCACCCACTTCTGTAGTTTCTTCTTCCTCCTCACAGCAACCAACACCAACACTGCTGTTCATACTATCACAGCTGAAATAAGCCACATGACTCCCTCTTCCTGACCTGCTCCATTTCCTCCTGTCCTATCTCTGTAAATCTAGTCAAATACCTATCTACCATCCTGGCTATGGCCCTGCAATTTAGTGGTACTGGTTTTTACATGTACAACATTCTTTTCACATCCCAGGCTGCAAGCCACGTCCAGCCGTTTAACCAGGGAGTAGGTGCTACAGGGGCATCCTTGACTCACAGCTCCACTGCCATGTGTAGGCAGAATGCTCTTCCCTGACCTATGAGGGGCTCCTTTATACCCAGTCACCAAGTACTTCATTTTTGCTCTGCTTCCCCATCCTTGCCCTCCACCTGCACACACCTTTCCTGTATTTTCAAGGCACCAATCACTCCTCTACCAGCCAACATACCACCGCCTGCCTGTAATCTGACTCCTTCTGGCGTAAATAAGGGGGGAGGACCCATCCTACATAAAGGTAGCAGAGTGGTCCACAACAATTTCATCCAACCATCCAACGCTTCCTGAATCGTCTTTCCAAACCAAATAAACTATCTTTATACTGCACTGCACCACAGAGACCATTCAGCGCCCTTGAACATAAAGTTGACATTTTTGTGTTTTTTTGTGAAATTTCCCTGTGAAATTTCGCTGCAACTATTGGATGGATTCTTATTAAAGAGGATATACAATGCATGTCACACTTCCAGGTCTATCTTTTTGATATGGGGCCCTACATGATTAACAGTTCATAAACCTGCTTATGGTATTTAACTCATACTAACCCTCAGTTCAGTATTACTTTAGTGTTTGCTAAAATTTGATATTTAGCATTTAACACAGAACAGGTGAAGCTAATGGTGTGGGGTATCTGGTAGGAGCACATCTGGTATTAGCAATAATTTATAATTATTAAAAGAGAAGTTATTAACATCAATTAATAATATAGAGCAGCATCTAGAAACGGAGGTGCAGTTTTGTGTCCTCTAGCAAAGGGAGTCTCCAAACTCGGCAATCTCCAATCTGGTAGTCAGATGTGGGACACATGGACGCTGCTCTGCCCTTTGATATCTGCCATCAGACAGTGTTGAGGTAACTTGAATTGAGTGCAGAGATGTTGTCAGCACCATTCTGCTTCTTGTATGACGTGACTTCTTCCCAAAATCAGGTCCACCATCTTGGATCTCATCAGATCACGTCTGCCATCTCGTTTTCCCGCCACCCCCGCCGGGCGCACACACACACACACACACACACACACACAGCTTGTATATATGTGCATAATAAACATAGTTGCTGCTTTGTGTGTTGTTTAGGCTTAGTGGCAGTATGGTGTTTATTGATTGAAACAGTTACTGACTTTGCTGATTATTGTGTTAATTAATAAATATTATTATAGCTTTAAAGAAAAATCCTCCTGTCATTATTGTGCCCATTTATAGTAATAGGTGGCTGATTGAGGGAGCCAGTGCTCGAACACAACCCTTCACTGTTCACTTGTGGGTACTGACATCCCACATATTAGCAGCTTTAAGTGAACAAGTATATGAGACTATCCTTTTGTTTGGTTATTGGTCCTGGAATCCGGATGGTGCCCCATATTGATAATTAATGTTAATAATTTCTCTTTTGATAAATTATTGCTATTAGCTAATAACCAAATGTTCTCCTACCAGATACCCCACACCATTAGCTTCACCAGTTCTACGTTAAGTACTAAATATCAAATGTTAGCAAGCACACTAAACTAATGTTGAACGTGGTAAACATTATACCTACTAAACATCATCATGTTAGCATGCTGATAACATGCTAACATATTGCTCAAAGCATCACTGCGCCTTAATACAGCCTCACAAAGCAGTTTGCATGACTGTTGTTGGCCCCTTTGTTGCCTTCAGCTGTGGATGAATGAAAGATGGTTTAGCAGACAAAATCAAATCCACCTCTGACCGCTGGAGGTATCAATAATAGGATGCTAACTGACCACAAGCTCAGTAATTAGAGCTCTCCATAAATTAGTGCAGTACTTGGAACTGTGTTCAGACATATTTGAGAACAAAATACAAAAACATTTTCACATCATAAAAAATAATGTATAACCTATTTAAAAGAAACAATGAACAGCAATATTTATGACTTATTTACTGTACACCTTCAGACACCCATCTCAGAAACACTAGCCGGGATATCCCTTCTTGCCCACAAGAAGGGAATGATCAAGATTAAGCTTAACTGGAGGAAAAGGACTAATCATCCTATAACTTGGCACACTGACCTATTGATGTGAACCTGTTGCAGGTGAAAGATAGGTACAAACCAGATTACAGCCACACACAGAGTCAGAGTGAGAGAGATTAGTGGGCATTTGAAAGGGGAGAAGTAAGAGGGTTTAGCAGGATGAGGGAGTGGAGAGGAGAGAGGATTATGGAAGCCAGAGCCTGGATCCTAAAATAATCCTCTCAGTATACTCGGCTTTATGTACTGTGGGACAGAGACAAGTTTGAACTATTAAACTGTCATTGCATTCATTTTGAACGTGCACACAACATTTCTGAATGTGTGATCATCACCGCCTCTTCCTCTGTTTTAGAGGTGGAGGTATGTAAACCCTAAAATACAGCACCAGGCACTTCTTCCATCTGCCTTAATCTGGAAAGCTGTTTGAGAGCTACGTGCCTGTATGCGAGGCTTCAAGCACCGCCCTCTTTCCATGCTCCATGTTCTAATTTGGGTATTGCCATGGTTACGTAAGATTCAGGGTCAGGGGGTCAGTGACGTTGCAGGCAAACACCGGATGGATGTGTGGCTGCTTCATGGCGACAGAGGGACATGCTGAGCGACATAATATAATCCAAGAAATACGGCAGATGAGGATCAGGAAGGAAACCATCAGACTGACAAAACCACCTAAATAGGAGGAAGAGGAAGTTTACAGCGGGGGAAAATAATAAAACAAACATTCTTGCAACACTCTTCCCAGCATTGTATTTTTCTAAACTATGCATTCAAGAAGAAGCAATACATTACTCTTTTGCATTTTATCTGCTAGTGTTATTTCTTGTTTTGTTCTGAGCACTTGCAGAAATAGGAGAGGCAGGCCCTATAGAAAAATATAGATAATAAAACCCTTTGTGCACAAGCGTGAAGGAACAATAGTGGGAGGTAAGAACATACTGTAAAGCAAGTATAGGTGGTGTTGAGAGACTGTATGAGCTTTTGATTTAGATATGACTCAGGACAAAAGCGTTCACAGTGGAAAAAGACAGAAAGAAAGACAGAGAGAGAGACTCACCACGCATGCACACTGGAGAGACCAGAGAGGGGAGGGGTGTGAAAGCTCTGTGTTGCTCCACTAACCTACTTACCATAATCTCTCCCTTCTCCTCATTTCATAACTGTGCCTGAGTTACATGATACACTCGTCATCTTACCCACGCTTGGAAGTCAATTATTGTTATTGTAATCATTGTTATTAATGGTTTTGGTTTGTGTCATAGGCTATTCTGTGCCAGAGCCTCTGGGTGTGTTTGTTTTCTGTCTTGTACTCACACTAACATTTCAAAGAGAAATAACGCCAGTAATCAAGATGTACCCGGTGAACTGCGATAAACTTAAGATAGATCAATACAGTAGATGGACTGACTGATTGAAAGATTGTGAAGCTTTTTTATTCAATTTACAATGAACATTTCTGGGTTACAACATTTTTTACTGCTTTTAATTTTATCGGATTCAGCCTTTCAGGAATCAGAAAATAAAACAAAACACAACAGGGCAACCTGCGGTCACACTTAATTACTCTATCAAGCTTAGTGTTTGTTAATCCAGTGATATAATACGGTTGAGTTCTCACAATGTTACATCCACCTAAAGGAAAACTGAGGACACAATAAATAAATGAATCACTGCATACTTTTTCCACAGTATTTTATGTCATATGGAGAAACATCATGTATATTTTATTTGTTTCTATAAGTCTGGGTGCCTTCTCTCTATTTCTAGCCTATTTTTCTTGG
The DNA here is from genome assembly GCF_027409825.1 of Scomber japonicus. Taxonomy (NCBI): domain Eukaryota; kingdom Metazoa; phylum Chordata; class Actinopteri; order Scombriformes; family Scombridae; genus Scomber; species Scomber japonicus. Next base: position 14,099,943 of record NC_070584.1, read on the forward strand.
CCTATATCTAAAAAAGGTGTTCCTGTGTGATATTTATAACAGAAAGTGACAGAAACTCTGTATGTGAGCAAGATGAGGAAACACTAAAACCAACATGTGAGGAATGACATGAATTAAATTGAAATGCATATTCATTATCTATGCTCCTTAGGTAAATATCACCGTAATATTACAGTGTTCCCACAGCATGCATTCACTTACTATATAATAATGTTAAAATACAACTTTTATTAAGTTGTGGTGAATGGTGGTGAATAGCTCATGTACAACACAATACCCAGATCATTTTAAATAGGCTGTATAGGTTTTTACAATAATGTTAATAATTACAAATGTATGTAGATAATTTCAGTATGTAAAGAAATCATTAATTAAAAAGAAATTCTAGATAGAATACTGTAGACTGGAACTTAATAGAGTCTTGTTTCAGACATCATACAACCTAGATTTTTATATTTTTTTGTGTTCATATTGTCTACTTTCAGCTGCATAACTTGGTGGTAACATAGCAGTGATTCTTAAACTTTTTACATCAAGGAACTATACTAACACTAATTAGATGCTAGATCCCACCTGATAAGATTTTTTCTTTTTGATGCACAACATGTTACAGAAAGTGTATAAAACCAATGAACAAAATAGTCAATAGTCACTCTTCTGTTTATTTTCTTTTGGGGCTAAATGATGATGTATATTGGTGAGGACCTATGGGATGGTTGTGGGGATTATTTAATGTGTTTTGCTGGTTTGTGGCTGTAGACAATATCAACGCATGTATTCAATCATATACATTTTTATTTTATTGACTATATTATTTGTCATGTTTCTTTTACATAGAGTTGGACCTTGAGAATAAAAAAAAGCACTGTTGCTGATTTTTAAATGAAAATAACTTCCCTGGAAATAAAAATGTGCCCTTGTTGTTACACAATATATAATAGTTCCCACGCTGGGTGACTGTCGGTCTGAACTGACACACTGCCACACTTTCCCACGCACGCGAGAACCTCCTCAAAGCGCGCGAAGGGTGGTGCGCGCGTCAGCTCACGGGGCACGAGGCGGGCGGACCGCGGGGTGAGGATCATGTGTAGTCCACGCGCCGAAACTAGGTTACAGCGAGCCGCAGAGCAGGGAAGAGCTGGGAGCTGACGAGCCGCTGTTGTTTCATAGGTGTTTTATCACAACAGTGCTGTGAGACTGCGCAGAGAGGACAGACCGTGAATATCAGAGACACACTGTTGCTTCTATCCTTTTCTTTAAGATCGACGTGTTTGCAAAAAAAAGGTAGAAAATCCATATGAGGATTTGCTGTTGTGACAGTTTTCAGCTGCTCCGTTTTGGAGCAAGTAAGTGCGTGTCGCTGTCAGTGTTTCTTGGCTTCATTTCCACCTGGAGTTGTATGAGTCGAAGAGTTGGTTAAACTGCATCGCCGTCATGAGAGGTGAGTTTGTGGAAATTATTGTGACATTTTTCATTCGAGTGTGTTTTGCAAATAAGAAACTTTTGAGTTGTATTGATGATGAAGACTGCTTTGAAGCCTGCGAAAGTCCAAAGTGCGTTCGTCGACTGCAGCCACGCACTGAAATGAACAGATTAGCAGATTGCATCACAGAGGAAAATAAATAAAAATGTGTTTCTGCTGAACATAAATAATTTGTAAATGTCACACAGATTGAAAGTTGTTGGCAGAAAAGATAAGCTGCATGATATATGACATTTATTCAATTTTTATTTTTATTTATTATAAAGGACATCATTTAAATATTTCTACATGATTATGTTAAAGGTATTTGTGTAAATTGTAATGGTTTTGTGCATTTATTTCATTTTGGCCGTGACAAGAAGAAATACGTTGCAGCTGGTGACTTTATTGAGTGACTCTAGTTATGTAAGAGAGAGGGTAGGGAGGGAGGGAGGGAGCGGCGCGGAGTGATCCAGAGGCTGTCAGAGCGCACGAAAATCTGCTGGCAGGGATTATTTACTTTGATTACATAGTCCTTTCTGCGTCACCCCCTCCCTCCTTTTTCATTTACTGTGTTTTATTACACTTTCATATCAATTTTTTAGTTATTCAATGATTAGTTTTGAACAGTTATGCTGTTGCCATTGTCCTTATTAGTTGTGCTTGAATGCGGGTGATGCTTTAATGTGTTTCAAAGTTCTGGTGGTTTGTTTTACGGTCTTGTGCTGTTGCTGTCAGTTTCATCGTCCAGCATGTTTTTGTTTTCAGCATCAGTATGGCGGACAGTGTGTGTGGGTGTGTGTGTGTGTGTGTGTGTGGAGGGGGGGGGGGGGTTGGTGCTCCATTGACCTAGTTCTGTCATTGAGGATTACAGCAAGTGTGTGTGTGTGTGTGTGTGTGCGTGTGTGTGCGTGTGTTTATGTGCGTGTGCCGATCAGACAATGTTGATCATTTAAATCAGTAGCCAGGGGAGAATAACCCTCTTTAAGATAGATATGAACCTCACTGGAAGAGACTGATTTCAATGCACCTTGCAAGATGCATACTTACAAAAACACTAAGTAAATAGAAAAAAGAAAATATATATGAAACTTATGTTACTGAGATTATTTTTATGAAAATAAAAATATGCCTTCATATCTGTTTTTACTTTTAGGTTGACATCAACAGTTTTGTGTGTGTGATGCTGTCAAAGTGTAGCACTGCTGTGACAAGCAGGATATGGGCACAGCAAGCCCACATTTAACCATGAAGCACAGGAGGGTTCAGTTAAGCCCAGTTTCCTCTGTCAGCTAAGGTTACTTACATCAACCAGAGTGCATGTCACTCCTGTCAAGCACGGCTTGTCAGTTTGATTTTGTAGGAAAAAAACATCTTTAAGGAGCACTACAAACACAAGGAGACATGCAGTAAGCAAGATATGCAACTGAATTAATACATGAAGGCGAAAAGGTTAGGGTATGAATTTCACAAACATTTAAATGTCCTTTGTCACTAGATTGCAATTAATAATACTGTTGTAAATCATTGCAGACAAACAGGTGAGGCTGCTGTCATTTATGAGAAAATAAACAACCATCAATAAAACACTTGTTGCACTGATGACGTGCAGAACTGATGACCAACTGTGAGACTGTGTTGGAAGTCAGTTAGCCTGGGATCAAAGGTACGGTAGCTGTAAAGACGAAAGGCTGCTCTCTGCTGTGCTGGGCTCAGACTCAAAGCCACTATCTGTTGAGTGTGCAGCCTTGGGGAGGTTCACAGCAAGCTACAGTATGTGTCAAGGTGCCCTTTCTCTCTGACAACTGCACGCTAAGATTCCAGTCCTCTTATCTGAAGTTTCAACTCTTCACCCAACCTCCATGTTGGTATGCAGGCAAAATGATTGCACAGATCTGTGCCTATTTGCTTATTATGACTCCTTAGAGCATAACGTTTTTTGGTCTGCCATTATGTACACAATGATTATATAAAAATAATATTTTGCTCTTCAAAATTTGCTTGGTCTCAGTAGTATCATTTTGATAGCCCCTATCTATTTTTCCAAGTATGCAGACAGGATAAGTGAACGCACGTAAAGATAGTTTAATTCAAGGCGACTGTGATTGTTGCAGCACAGTCCTAAATTTGTTCCTTTGGTTTGGAGCAGCAATGCAAAATTACATGCTGTGAGCTGAATTCCTCAGTCTGGTTTTGCTTGTGTTGCAGAGGCCCACTTGGGTTTGGGCTCGGAGCAGTGTAAACAGCATGATCAAGATGCACCTAATCTTGTATGATCAATGGTGTGGGGTTACAGAGGCACAGAGTGTGAGGCAGGTATAGCTCTGTTGTTAAGTCACCCAATGTACACGTTTCTGTTATTATTAAAGGGATAATTCATTCCATAAGAACCAGTTTCTTAATCTTCACCTGTCTGCACTGACAGCTTTACTGTTCCACTCCTTTCAAGGGTGTGTGCTGATGTAGATACTGTGAATAACATTTTGTATTTTCAGGTGTGTAATGTGTGTCTTTTGTTTGCCTCCTTGTTCATAATGTGCACAACATGGCATTGTGGCTTCTAGTTCTAGTTATAGGCAATGAACATGTCCCAGCTTTTAACATAAGACCTCATCCTCCTCTTTTTGGCTGAAACATTTTTGTACATACACAATTTTGTGAAACGCTGTTGTTACTCAGTCTCACTCTACTGCACACTAAAGCAACAACTACAGTAAAGAGCGATGCATGACGTAAGCCTCCGTGATGGACCTGTTGTGCACTAATACCGTTCATTCCATTACTATTGCATCTGCTGAGTAATTACCTACTTGCAGTGCATTTTTAAAGAGTTTGGGGTTAGTATCAGGCTATATTATACTGTCAGTGTTATCTAGGTAGGTCAGTGGGAGGAGATGAGAAAAAGCACCAGTCATTACAGTTCCTATAGAATGTATAGAAGATAGGTGGCATTTGAGGCCCTGAATCAGGCACAGACAGACAGAGAAACACACCCAGAGGACACTCCTGGGTGTTTCATAATTTAATGGAGAACGTTGACTGTGCAAAGCCTTTTTTCAATAACCTTACCATAGTACATTGCACAATATACCTTGAATGCCATTCCTCCCATACTGGCCCCAGAAGCAACTTCCAATGTAGGTTAAGTATACAGCATGTCAGGTGAATGTAAAGTGCAAGGTAAATAGGACCTTGGACTCTGTTTGATTAGCTGGGATGAGAGGACAAAGTCTGCCCAGCCGTGGGTTACAGTAATAAAAAGTGCTGACCAATAGAGACTGACACACTGACTGACTGACACAGTGAAGACTTTGAAATTAGCACATATGTTTGAATTTAAAGATAATTCATGTTACTCCCTATATGATGAGGTTCAAAAAATTATGATAGCATGTAATTTTCCACAATTTGGCATGGGTACAATAAAAATATCATAAGGTTTATTGAATTACTGTTTTGCCATTTACATAGTCACTGGATATTGTTTCAGCAGTAGGTATTCCTTGTTTGTTTAAGAACATTTTGTCTTCGAACAAAGATTCATGAGAACACTCTTAATAAACTCTGATGAGAATAAAGAAGCTCTTGTTTAGACCCATGCTGCAGGGAGTAGACTGTTTTAGCTATCTGATCTGAGACTAGTGTAATAACTGTCCCGCGCACTCTTAGTCACACTAAACAGTGTACACTTCAGGTCCATGTTATGATTTGTGCAACATTTATTTGCCAATAGACCAGAGTGGCAGAAAGGATCTCTGGCCAGCCAACTGCACTGGAGTAAAAATAGCTTTATGGTCTAGCTCAAACACAGCTGAAATTTCACTCAAATACTTGACATGCTGCAACAAGTTGGGAGCTAATAGCTACATCTGTTCCCTCTGCTCAAGTTTACTGTACAAGATGTTTTTTGAAAATATTTCCAGATGTTTTACAAGTTGTAAAATATTCAGTTTTTCATCTTACAGCAATCAAACTTTATATTATTTTCTTTCCAAACCAAAAGGAGGGCTCCACCCTCCTACCTGCGTCAGATTTGGTTCCACCTTCAAACCTGCAAGAAACCAAACTGTGTTCCTTGCTAGACTGCCACCACAAGCACCTCCTCATTTGCTGAATGAGAAACTGTGTCAGTGGAGCAGCTCCTGCTCTGTGGGCCCGACTGTGCTGCTCAGCTGACTGGCAGGTGAGGCGGCAAGTCACAGACAAAGCCGCTCACTCAGCAGCCAATGGGAGTGTAGGAGGGTGAGGGTGGATCGTCACACTGTTGCCAAGACAACCACATTTGAATGAGTGTGTTCATGGAATGCGGCCAGACGGCAGTTATATAACAGGCTGAGGGGAGGGGTGAGGCTCGGGAGGGGGAGCGATAAAGGGAGCAATGGAGAAAGGGACTTTTTTTTCCATTGCCCTTTATTTATTTATATCCTTCAGTTGCAATTCGTTGGCCAGCAGGAATTCTACCCAACCAAGACACTCAGATAACCTATGTCACCTACACTGCACAGAAAGTCTATGTAGAAGGACAATGTTGGATTCTTTTAAATCCCAAGTCGTGATTTTCAGGGCAGTCACTAACCTCTCTTGCTTTGCCTCAGTGTGTGACGCATATCTCTTCCCACGCGTGGTGACTTACAGTGCGTGATTGGTTTGTTGTGAGTGGCTTCTAAAAGAGCCTTTAGAAAACAGCCATTTTCCTGCAGAGCTGTGAATAGTGGTTAAAGCCACTGTTTGTGATTTACAGGTTACCTAATACCCTCTATGACCCAACAAAAGTGGTTTAGAAATTGTTTGGCGCAGCCTGGAGCATGAGCCAAATCAAATCTTGCATACAGTCTACACAGTAAGATTCACATCTAGTTGTTTTGTGTGTTGCTGTTGGAGGACTTGAAGAGGTCAGCATGTATGTCTTTATTAATTTGCTTGCATTTTACTCATCCTGGAGGAGGAGTGACAGAGCAAGAGGAGCTGTGAAACTTTATAACCCCGGGCCTCAGCTAATGCAATTGACCTGCTATTCTGGGCTTGAGGAGGCCCAGCTACTTAGATAAACAACATAATGAAAAGAACAGGCTGTTCCTTGGTAAGAAGGCTCAGGCTTCCACAATGAACACAAGGTGTATAATGTACATATACACAGTTTATTTTATCAATCACAGGATCTACTGTGTTCTCGACATTTCTCTTAATTCCTTAGGGTGCAGCAAAATGCAAATGTCAGCCATCCATACCTTGTGATGCATACCTGACATTTGACTGTCATGAAATAACCTGAATTTGTACCTGCACCGATTGTTAAATGCTAGGTGGTGGTTGCGTTGCTTGAGTTCAGTTTTAGTTAAAATATCAGGGCTCTCGAGATTAAATATTGCTTTGTCTTAGGCTGTCCACTTCATTTCATATGTCTGAGGTGTTTTACTGACAATAGCTGTAGTCAGCACGATAAGCCTAAAAAGCAAATGTTGAATGTTCTTGTAACTGGCACAAAAATGCTCCTCTGTAACAATGCTACTGGACAGTAGCCAGATTTATGATAACTTGTTACCTTTAGGGTGTGTTTTCTCCATACGTTTATGTTTGATCTGTTGTCCCAAAAGACAGAAATACAGATTTAAACTGTCAATACACAATGACATCAATCATTACATCACACTTTCACAGACAATCCCTATATTTATTTGTTTTAATAAATAAATAATAAATAAAAGCAATTAATGACAGAATTGAGGTATTCTGGTGTTTTGATGTCAAACCCAGCTGATTTCCACAGCTTTTTTAAATGAGTATTCATCGTCAACATGTATTTTGCTGTTTCACTCATGTTTTTCCTGCTTTCTTTTCTTTCTCCAGCTCAAATAGAAGTGATTCCGTGTAAGATCTGTGGGGATAAATCATCAGGGATTCACTATGGCGTCATCACCTGTGAAGGCTGCAAGGTGAGCAGTCAAGTCTATTATCAGTTGTTATTTAGAGTTTCCAAGCTATCACTAGCCTCATTCTACTTAGTCTAATAAGAGCATTTTTTTATGTTCATCAACACCCAGCTGGAGGTCTGGATGCAAACATTGTTTACCATTGATTCACATTTTGTGCGTGTGTGTGCATGTGTGTGCAGGGTTTCTTTCGGCGAAGCCAGCAGAACAATGCTATGTACTCCTGCTCACGACAGAGGAACTGTCTAATTGACCGGACCAACCGTAACCGCTGTCAGCACTGCAGGCTGCAGAAGTGTTTAGCTCTGGGTATGAGCCGGGATGGTGAGTTCAGATACTCGATCCATATTTAATTAACTCAGAGTTTCCACCTCCCATTTTCACAATGAATGGGTGCTTGTTTGACTTAGACCGTACCTCCTTTTAATTTATTGTCTTTATGCTCTCTTAATACAGCCGTGAAGTTTGGTCGCATGTCCAAAAAGCAGCGTGACAGCTTGTACGCAGAGGTCCAGAAGCACCAGCAGTCCCAGGAGTGTGCTGGGGTTGGTGCCCGGGAGGTGAATAGTGACATGGCCGACCATGGCCGCACCTACAGAAGAGGCTCCAGCACCGCACTCAGCGATCTGGACGACATTACCACGCTGCCGGAAGGCCTGCTTTTCGACATGCTGCTGACCCCAGAGGAAACAGGTGGAGAGTATTGTAACCTGGACATGCTGGCAGGCAGTGCAGGCAGCAGTTCATCCTCTCAGAGTTCACCAGAACAGACCAACTTGGACTTTGTAGAAGGCAACCACAGCATCAAGCATGAGTACCAGCTGTTGCACGACTCTGGACTCTTCTCACACGCCATCCTCAACCCACTGCCTGAGGGCTGCTCCCTGCTTGAGCTAGGTCAGTATAAATCCTGTAATGCCTATGACTATGACTGCTATGCTGCTATGTGTTTTATAATTCTAATAACAATCTGACAACATACTATGAAGAAATAAGATCTAATAAAATCAAACTTTCCCTCTGCACAGAACATATAACTCAGAGTGTGGTGAAGTCCCACATTGAGACGAGCCAGTACAGCACAGAGGAACTGAAGAGAATGGCGTGGACATTGTATAGCCCAGAAGAAACACGTTCATACCAGACCAAGGTATATGTGACACTCAGTTATTACAGTTTAATCTTTGTCTAGACCTAATTTCTATGAACTTGAAGTTAATGGAGATTGTTCAAGAAAATATCTGTTCAAAAGGTCCACTATGTACCAGGATGGGTGATATGTGATATGTATTATGAACTGCCTCTCACTGTTTAAAAAACACTGTAGCAGTCACAAGTAAAACATTTTTCCTATCACTTAATTTTGGCTCACTGTGCCTTGTTGTTTTCTCACACAAGGTTTATAGAGGAATGTTTTCAGTGTTTAACCTTGCACAAAAATAAACTGAAAAAGTTATAGAAAAATGTCTCCTGAACTAATGTAAAATGCTCCATATTTATCAATGTAGTGCATTCTTACAGTGGAGTTTGTAAATGCATGTATTTTTATCATGCATTTCCCTCTGGGCTTTTATCTCACTACTCATCATTGTAGACCCGTAGCTCCAAGAGAGATGCAGCACATTTCTAAAACAAAAAAGAAAAAAAGAAAAGAAACTGGACAAATCTGAATTATATTTCTTAGATGTTGCAATTCTCATAAAAACCTCTCTGTCTCTTGTTATTCTTTCAGTCAGCGGAGGTGATGTGGCAACAGTGTGCTATTCACATCACCAATGCAATCCAGTATGTGGTGGAGTTTGCCAAGCGCATCACTGGCTTCATGGACCTCTGTCAGAATGATCAGATTATCCTCCTCAAAGCAGGTCAGTGCATGAAACCAGTAAACACACACTCTGTGGCCAAGAATCAGTTCTACTGTACACATTGGGTCAGATGCAAGAACCACTGGTACGCACAGATTCGTTCTTAAACCATGCGTACGGGAGATTTCTATATGACATCATATAGAAAAGCAAGATATGATAATTAATTAATGAACACATAACACCACCACACAGGTATCAAGACCAAACAACACTGTATGATACAATACAGCTAAGCACGGTACGGTAGCTATACTATGCGGAGTGATGTCGTCTACTGTATTTTAGTTTATCAGTACAAATACACAGAGAGGTACAGCTGTTGATCTGTTACCCCCATCTCCACCTTCTTCTGCCAGCTTGTCATGCGCCAAGCTCCAGGGGGAACCCCTTGGCTCCCCTCTAGTTCACACCCTGAGTAATGGGTGTGAACTACAGGTGATGTAGGCAATGGGCAAGTGTATACTATGTCCTGTTCATTAAATTGCACTTCTGAATCCATAATCATGATGACATTACTCTGTTTGCAAAAGTATTAGGCTATTTAGTATAAAGTGGTAGGCTATTTAACAATTTAGGTAGATATGTCAGTCATTTAAATTGGCAATTGAAACTATGATATAATGCAAGCTTACAGTATAAATATTAGTGGCTGAAACTACAAAGCAACTTGTCCACAGTTACTTTTCCACAATGCAAACTGACTATTAATTACTTTTATTCATTTAATTGAAATATTGGTGATCGAAGTTATAGTTTAGCTCCATGGCTGATGACACCCCTATCAAGATATTTTTGGCATCTAATTCATTTTCATGAATAGAGCTTCTCTACAACCTGCCACACGTCATGGTATTTTGGGGGCGTCATTCATGTTGATTTACTGTTCTCTGAACACGCGTTCATTATGTTAACAAATGTCATTTACGACTGTTTCCTGGTGATACAAGTGTTTGATGAATCCGACGTGGCACACTCGTAAATTCCACCTCACGAAAAAAGTATGACAGATTTAAGAAGAAAAATACAAACATATTCTTGCATCTGGCCCATTGTGTTTAGGTACATAAAGAGTCAGGAGTTGTGCCTCCAGCAAGACAGCCACCCTTGCAAGACTTTTGTTGTGACAAAGATTGCTGATGTCATATGGAAGTGCATGCATGGTATATTACCTTCAAATGGTAGCTGTCTTCACAGAGGTCAAACATCACATGCATACAGAGTGACTTGAAAAGGTGCCTCTGAAGAATGGCAGACTTTGTTTTAATCATGTAGCCGTCTTTCATGCTGATTTCTCTGATCTCTGATCATAATACTGCAAAGTGTCCCTAACAAGGCTACGTCTGATCTACTTCCTCATATAATTCAAATTTGAAGCTGGTTTATGGTTTGCAGTGACAAACAAAGCAAATGGTAGAAAGATATTTATTTCCTCATTTTTTGTGAAGATGAAAGAAGAGCACACGCACAAAGTTTCTCCTCACAAGGCTTTTAGATGTTTCAGTCAGTTTTCCTGACAATGTCTAAAATGTGAAAAAAAAGTTACCACGCCCATAAATGATCTGCTGAACCTGATTAACTCAGGCGGTTAGAGAACAATTACAGGGTTGTGAATGTACAGTATGTTAATTAAAACCACATTCCTGTCAGTATAAGTGTGTCAAATCCACAACAATTAATCAACTGTGGCAGTTAAATGTTCCTGTATAGAAACAAGGATGCATGTTTGCAATATTTTCTATCTCAGGTATGAAGTAGTGACTTACAGACACTGTTCACTGTCTAACTTTTAATTACGTCCTTTGTTGTGCAGGTGACAATTTCCTTGACATTCATTCATTTCCCCCATGTGTGTTCACAGGCTGCATGGATGTTCTTCTGATCCGTATGTGTCGGGCCTATAACCCCATCAATAATACATTGCTCTTTGATGGAAAGTTTTCCACTGCTCAGCTTTTCAAAGCTCTTGGTGAGTCAACACATTTAATATCGGTTACATTTTTTCTCTCTACCTCTTTTATGCCAGCTTTTTATCTGTTTCCTCACTGCCAAAACCATGGCAGTCAGTAGTTTCTGTTTTGATGATGACTTATTTTTCTCCTTCTCCTGCTCCTAGGCTGTGATGACCTTGTGAATGCAGTGTTTGACTTGGCTAAAAGTCTGAGTCGCCTACAGATGTCTGAGGAAGAAATGGCTCTCTTCAGTGCTGCTGTGCTTCTCTCACCAGGTTAGATTATATTTTTCTAACTACAATAATTTATCCTTAACCAAAGAGATGATTATGAAGTGGGAAATTCTGTATCAGACAACTGTAATAAAGAAGAATTGAGAAGTAAAGCTGTAATGGCCACTTTATGTCACACGAGGTCCATACCAAGCAGTTGGCTTGTAGTTTGCAACTGTGAACAGTAATATTTAGCAGCACTGCTAAAGTTTGCAGCACAAGTTTGCTGGATCAGTGCATCTGGCGCCAGGTCACAGTAAAATTAAGGCTTATTACAAGTAATTGGATATTGCGTTGTGTGTTTACCAGTAACTGATTATAAAATACTGATGTCATTGACCTTTATCACAAGTCAACAAAATAACAGAGGAAGATCACTAAAACATTCAGATATTCATATCTATCTCATCACGACATTGAATTATCAATCTATGTATGAAGGTTTTTATAGAGAAGCAAAATAAAACATCTATAAACATTTTATTTCACTAACTAGCCTGTGTGTGTGAACTCTGCTGCAAATTAAAGAGAAGAAGAGTTGTTTGTTGAATAGTCATGAGTCACGACACACCTACACCAGCAGTGCTGTGCCCATGGCAACAGTATAGTATTGGCAATGACACAATATCGCTTTAGTGCCAGTGTGAGAGAAAACAGTGAGCTGGGAAGCTATTGGCTGATTGCGCCAATAACTTTGTACACTGTAAACCTCTTCAGGTTTGGTTCTAACTTGTCATCTCTCTCTCCCTCAGACCGACCCTGGCTGACAGATGTCCACAAGATACAGAAGTTGCAAGAAAAGGTCTATGTGGCTCTTCAGCGTTGCTTACAAAAACATGGGGCATCAGAAGAGAAACTTGCTAAGGTAAAGAGCCAGCTGCAGTTTTGTAAAAACCACAGGATGTTTGATCTAATGTATTTAGATATTTACTTGGTATGTATTTATTCTTTTAACGTTTCCTACTTTTCTGTATTTCTGCTCTAGATGGTGTCCAAGCTTCCCATAATGAAGTCCATTTGCAACCTTCACATAGACAAACTGGAGTTTTTCCGTCTGGTCCACCCTGAGACAGCGTATACCTTTCCCCCTCTGTATAGGGAGGTTTTTGGCAGTGAAATCACCTTCCCAGACTCCACCGAAGGCTAGCACCGTTTAGCTAAATATTGTGAGTCAAATAATAAAGACATTGAGGAGTAGGGAGAGGAAGGTAAAAAAAATGTGGCAATCAGCTGAGGCAAAACCAACCAGCAGCTCAATGACAATTCTGCATGCTACACTTTAGGACACACTCCTCTCACCTCTGAACTCCTAACCCTGTGGAGTAGCTTACACTGCCCTGCAAGCCAGTCCATTCAGCTTCAACGTAACACTACAGGAACTGCTGCTGGGTACTCTGTGCATGTTACCTCTGTTGTTTTAGTGAGTTAGAAGAAATGACTAAAGAGTAGCCTACATAATTTGTATTCTCAAAAATATTTTTTTATGAGGTGACTTTAAATCTCTCATCAAGTTGAATTCCTTTCTACTATGAATCTGACTTTCTCAGTTCTCACAGTTCCTGAAAGCTATTGTTGAATGTATCCCCTTTTCCCTTAACCGCTCAGCACAGCCCTAGGCTTGATATAAAATGTACATACTTAAAATCCTTACCCATTTTATGGAGATTTGTAATGATGCCTGTTTCAGTCTAGTAACAATATATTGTTTCATTCAATATTTTTGGTAGCGCCCATATTTTGCAGTTTTGTAACGTATGAACAAACTGTTTAAAGGGACCATGATCAAACTCACAGACAGACAGGGTTTTGAAACTGTGCAAATCGTGGAAAAACATTCAGTGCACCTACAAACTCTTGCGCACACAGCACAAAACATAGCACTTATGCTGATCTTTATAGGTATTTTTACTAGCACACCCTCAGACACTGATGTAAGAGAGCTCTTTTTTTTAATGCAATCAATTACCTCAGTCCTAATACCTTTTTCCTTTGCAAATGCCACTTAGAATGAGTGAAGAATCACAGAGGTATTTTGAAAGTATTTTCAGATGTTTCTTTATATATATATATATATATATATAACACCTATATAAATCATGTAAGATGAGAGAGCAGACATGAATTCATGCGGAGAGAGGAGGTAAATGCGCTTGTGCTCAGGTCTCTCAAACAGATACTGCCTGCCCGTACTTTGGAGTTATAGGATGGAAAGATTGTTGTTGCTGAACAGAAAATCTAGTGGATAATTAGCACTTACAAGTCCTTGTTAGATTCCAAAATGAACTCTTGGCACAAGATTTTACGGGTTCACACTCAAACTGCCATCTGTGAAACTGTTAAACCAGTCAGAAATGCTAGATACACCCTGCGGCCGTGGATAAGCTAAAGTGCTGGCAAGCCGACCACTGTGGGGTTATGGGTTCTCATGGAGGAGCATCTGGAACTGTCACACCTCAGCCCCCTCCGCAGAAGAGTGCCATTGCCCAGACCTCCAGCACCGACTCAACCAGCAGGTTCAAAAGACTTTGGGAGTACTGAGGAAAATGAACTGCGAGTTTGATGTTGAAATGTGACAGTTGACTTCATTGCCACGTACGTGGTTGGATGAGGGGCAAATGATAGAGGTCGGTCACAGCGTTGTTTAAGCTCCTTACACATTGGTCAGAGAGGATTTACTGTCTGCGCCAACTCTCACTGCTTTGGGGTCGGACAGACTATGCTGTCGCAGACACCCAAGGTAGTCTAATTGGAGAATTGAATCCTCTATTCGTTACTCCCTGCTCCCTTACTACCTCACCCATTTCAAACACTACATGGCACAGCAAAGGGTTGACAGAGCCATCAGCTACCCCCCTGAGTTAGTATATCTGCATTTGTACCAGAGAGCTTCTTGGAAATATAATGATTAGCAGCGAAATTTAAAGGCCAGTGATAACTATCTTAAACTATATTACTTTGCTCTGAAAACTGGACAGAAGACTTAAATGCTGGCTCTGGTTGTACTGAGTACATCCTCTGCTTTTTTTAGTCTTTTGAGAGCAATCCATGCCTTTAGGTCCTGGAAGGCCTACATAGATATAGATCTATCAGGTTTCTGGAGACACATGAGGGTGTGTCCTGAAACCTTTTTTTCAAAGTAGGGGGACATATTGGATTTTCTGTAAAACATTTTCATTCTAGCAGTATTCTTAAGAAGCTACGAGAAAGTAATAGTTTTGTTTTCTACCTTAAGCAAAATAAGACAATCACACGACAGATGTTGGATGTCTCGATTATTTCAGCCAGGTTTGCTTTGCACTGCTGGGACGGTGCTGTTCGCCATATACTATATTATCTCACATAGTATGAAGGGGTATTACCCTTTTCTGGGTACTTAAGGCAGTGGCATAGTGGGATTGTGCAATAATGTCTTTCCCATTGTTCTCTGTGTGTTGGGGCCTTTGTTGCCAATTATTACAGTTAATATTTTCACAAGCACTCCAGCACAGACACACAGTTAACCTCGCAGCACAACAGATAATGTTATTTAGAATACAGTAAACCAAATACACAGTCAACTTCTTTACTGGTCAGCTATCAGCTGACACGGCCAGATGACACATACAGATTGTAACAAGGTGCAATACTTTGTGTTTAAATTCCTAGAATGTTAGAAATGTTGATTTCAAATGATACAGTAGCCTACTATACAATTTTGCAGGCCTACAAGCTGTCCAGGGGGCAGCACGTATGTCCTGCACTTACATTTCCGCTTAGAGTTACTCAGGGAGTTAGCTGGGCTCTCTGTCCTACAGTGTCTGCAGTTAGTCTAGCTAGCAAGACACCTTGCACCAACATACTGTAGAAGACCTTAAAACCTTGATCACTGTGTACAGTTCATGTTCTTGTGAATGTCTGATTACAGAAGTATCAAAGATTTTACCCCTGTCTAATATCATTATTGCAAGACTTTTGAGTTCGAGTCATAGATGAAATAGGATATTAAAAAAAGTATCGTAAAATAACTATAAAAGATGAATTATAATCTCTGAATCTTGTGTTGGTTTTGTTGTGATCTTTTGTTTCTTAATTTTTATCCTTGTATGTACTGTTTTTTCACATCAGTTTAGTGTCCTTTTTGTCTTGGAGAGATGTAATTCTATTTTTTTTAAAGAGCGTTTTTAAAGATGTCTCCCTAAAAGTTTCTCTTTTGTCATGATCCTTCTGTTTGTGATATATTTTCACACTATTTTAAGATTATTATTATTGAATCAATATAGATTTTAATAAGATATAATTTATGATATGTCATGGATATTGGAGCCCAAGAGGTTATTAACACAGTAAGTGTTATTGCACAATGGTGATACAATATGTGGATTTAAGAATGTAATAAAAGTCTTTTTGCAATTAAAATGAAAAATTGTGGATTTCGCTCATGTTCTTTAAAATCATCTCCAGACCAACTTATACTGTTAACACATAAACATGTTTTATTGTATTTATTCCCCCATAAGAATTACATTTACAGTAGAACTTATTTTCATTTGAGATTTTTCATTTTTCTTCACATAGTTTGATTTAGTCAGCCTTTCAAAGCCTCATCCAGATGATACATACAGATAAGTTTTGAATCTTCCCTAATTGATTAAACAATTATGTAATATTGCATTTTCTGAGATAGCATGTCCAGATGTGTATTAATACTGTTTTGCTACACAAAGATGTTATTCATACACTGGGTTACAATCATATAATAATATTTACATTTACATTGGCAGACATTTCGCACATACACATACATATTGCACACCTGTATTTTGTGAGGTTAGGACTCATTTATCTTTGTGTTTTCCACTTTATAACTCTGGGCACCTTAGAGTCTGTGCATTTGTCATTATAGTCCAAAGACATGGGAACACGCAGTGCATTGTTGTCACCATATGGTAGACAGCATGTCTGGGGGTTTTATGGAAATGTTACTTATTTAACTAAGTATAAATAATGGCTAATCAGACCTCTCTTAACTACTTTTAAAATGTTAACATAAAATAAAAAAGAAATGAACCCTTCTATTCCATTTTGGAATAGAAGTTTCAGATTTATATAAGTTTTGAAACTACTCTGTGTGTGTGTGTGTGGGGGGGGGGGGGGGGGGGGGGTCTGTGGCAAAGAGGGACAGTGAGGAACACAGACAGACAGACAGACAGAAAACAATGCCCCAGTATAAAGTAGTGCCAAAGACAACATGTTCTTAGTTAAATCTGTGGATAATGGAAAGTAACCAGGACATTGTGGATGACGACATTTTGCTGTTGAATTTCCCAAATACTTTGAGCACCGTAAAAAAAAATGTGATCTATCCTCATAATATTGGGAAGGTCGAAAAAAGGAATTTATCTCAAAGCTTTATGAAATAAATCCGAAATTATCTAGATAGTTAGATGTTGTTAAGGTAGAAAGAAAACATGGTCCAATTTGATGTCTTCAAACCAAGACTGGATTAGGCTTACTGTGTATCAAGTGGTTTGTGCTGGTTTAATTGAAATTTTGTTTGGGGATCTGCACCACTAAAGCTCAATGGGTCCTGATTTATTACCTTGGCTAATTTTGAGGTTCAAATAAATACATATTAAGCACAGATAGATAGTATTCAAGTATAGACATATTATAGATGCTGCTGCTCTAGCGGGCCCTTGTTCTTCATATTTGAGTTGGTTTGTTTTGTTATAATTTATAAAATAGGCTTTAATTGTATGTGTCTCTTCTTTCTATATATCTCGATCTTGCAGCTCTAGCTTCTTGCTCTGGGACCCTGTGGCAGGTTATTTCAAACCATCACAGACATATGACATCTCATCTCATTATTTTTGGACCTTCCAAGTTTGTTTTTTTATTTCAGTCTTTATACATTAAAAATGGCCTACATATTGCATAAGACTGGGACTGGGAACATCTGGCCTGTGAGTCGTGCAGCAGACAGCCGGGTCAGTACCTGTGATATGCAGCAGGGGTCAGTGTGCACCAACTCAACAACCATACAGCGTTTACTGTGTAAACTCAGCAAACTGATTTTTACTTAGTGGACAGTGCAGATTTAGTGCTCAGTACAGTGTAGTAGCGTGCCCTGCATTGTTTATACTTGCGTTTTCTATTTTTTCCTTTTGCATACTTTGCTCCATTCACTGCTGTGACAGTGGGAAGAGTCTCCCTCGACGTGGACGTGGTCAGTTGGCGTGTCCCGACTTGGAGTGACGGCTGTGCGGTCCTATGATTCCTCCACAGCCTTTCTTTTTTTGCGTGGCCCATTTTTCTAACTAACTAACTAACGTTAACTTAACTTATATCGTGACCTATTTAACACCCTCGTTGGAAGTTGACGACAGCCGGGGTCCAAGATGTCTGTAGCGGGCTTCAAGAAGCAGTTTTATAAAGCCAGCCAGGTTTGCTAAACTTTTCTCCTCGCTAGCGACTGTCATGTATGTGTTAGCAACTAGCCGCATTTAGCATCAGTAGCGGACTGTTTATAGTTAGTTAATGTTAATAAAGCTCTGTTGTTGTGGGTGTTACTGTGTGCTGTTACCAGGAAGCTAACATTAGAAACCCTTTTGTCTCGGTGTGTTAAAATGTCAGTGTTATTTTTAGTTGGCACTCTGTGTACTATTTCGCAGCTAGCGTTAAAGTTAACAAGCATCTTTTCGGGCATGTTTTACATTAACGTTAGCGTAAATTTACTTAAAGTAAAATTATTGAGCTGTAACCTTTAACAGTTGTTTCACATTGTGTGTTTTCCAGTTAGTTTAACCAGTTCAGATTGAACAAATTCACATCCTGTGGCAAGTTAAACATTAGCTATGTTTGCCTTAGGGGGTGAGTCAGACCTGTAAAAGTGAAAAACATTGCACGAAAAGTATTCCAAAATACACCATGAACCGATATTTTAACATATAAGGTATCAGCTTGGGCCATTAATGGGAATACCTTCCTTTTTTTTCTGTTGGTGAGGAAGTATAACCGGAATATTAGGTAGTCTCCTTTGAAGTGAAATACCTAATTACCTGTTTCCAGCTGTGTTTTGTGTTAGCTTTTTGTTTATGAGCCACATCAGTAAGTATGGTATTTGAAGTTGAACAGCTGGACAACCATTGCGTTAGAAATGCCACAGCTTACCATAGAAATGTAAAAAGTCATACACGATTTAGTGCCTGCACCTTTGTTGGGGAATGTTTTTAATTTTGGTTTGCTCTCCCAGTCATGGGCGGAGACGGTGGAAAAAAAAAGAGAGAGATTTTTTTGAGTCTCTTTTCTTCCTACTCCTGCTGATCTAAGCAGGAAAGACATTTGGTTTCTGCCCCAGCTTCCTGTCAGGAACACACTCAGATCCCTGATGGCTTGGTTGTGTGGTGAAAAATAAACAAGATTTAAAGGCTGTCATGTGAGGACTGTTGGCACTGATTGTAATGTCCAACAATTGGAAAGGTGCTTTTAGGGAGATAAAGTGCATCAGTGCAGAGAAAGTGACCTGAGGAATGATGCAGGGAATGAGGTGTGCTTTCCCTTTATTTCACTGCAATGCAGCTGTTTTTCTTGCCAGAACTCCATGGGAGCCAATAACACTTGACATAGTTCAGTTTTTCTTTTTGCTGCTGGAGGCATGCAGGAAGTTGGCCTTGGAATAATATATCTGTGCCACTGAGGACACACGTCCTTGTTTTTTTTCACTGTCTCTCCTTCCCCGTTACATGATTTTCAAGGAATTCCCGTCACACTAAATCTCAAAAGCTGAATGTCAGACTCAAGGACTTCTAGGTCACAAACAATACACACTTATAGAAATTGTTGGTGTCCATAGAGAAGAGACATACTTATAGACATATTTGGAAAGTATCCAATAGACTAAAGAATATTGTTATGCTGTATGTTTATTTATGCACATATTAAGTTCTGGTTCTTAAATACTCAAATACACATCTGAAAATAAGTACTTATGTTAAGGATGGGGTTATAGCTAACAGTTATCCATACACAATTTTAATCAATGATGCAGATGCTAAGAACCAGCTGACACAAATTACTTCTATCTTTTTAGTGGTTACACAAACAACACTAACTTGAAGCTCTTTAGTTGAGCTATTGCTGTTGATGTCTAGATTTTAAAAGTGGCATAAACAGTAAACAAATACCTGCACCAGATGAAGGGCTGTAACAACAACCTTTGATTATTTTCTTGTTTAATCAATGTCAATGGTCTGTAAAACATCAGAAAGTGGCAAAACAAAAAAGTCCATCACAGTTTGCCATTTGTTTATTACATTGTAAGAGAAGGAAATGCAGCAAATTCTCACATTTAGAAAGCTAAAACCTTCAGGTTAATCAGTTATCAAAGTAATTTCAGATTAACTTTTTGATTGGTTAATCGATTCATCTTTGCAGATCTAGCCTCATGTGCAAGTCGTCTTGTGCAATCGCCAGAAATAAGTGGACACCTAACAGCCAATCAGAATTGAGAATTTCTGTTTGCTGTAATATGACAAGCTAATTTTTGTTTGGACTAGCTCACAGGTTTAGAAATGCTGCACAAACCTATTCAAAACCTGCATTATTTTTTAACCAGCGTCACACTTACTCTTTCTTTCTTTCGAGATTAATTCATGTATATGCTGAAAGAGTACATTATAGTTTGGTGGAGACTTCATTCACTTACAAGAACAAATCTCATAATCTTCATCTTTGATATTAATAATACAGGCGCTGATGTAATTATGGTGGTTAGTGTAAGAAGCAGCAGGCAGCTAATGAGTGAATAAGCAATTAGCTCATGTATATAAAGGGGGGATGGTAGTTATTCATTTACATGAAATAAGGAAGGAGCTATAGTTTGAATTTAGCATGTAGGGTGGTGACGGTGAGAAAAATATCTAAAAGGATGGTACTTGAGAAACGTCACTAAGGTGAAGTTATGAATAGAGGAAGAGACCAAAAAAAAAAGAAAGTATCCTGTTTGAGCATTCACTAAATTCACTAAATTTCAAGGATATAAAAAGTATGCTCCACAGTTTTTAATACATCCACCAGAAAGGATGCTGAATTTCTATCAGACTTTCACTTTCAATATCCAATATCAGTCCCATCATTTCCTCTAGAGATGTGGTTTGCTCAAGCAGTTTTCTGGCAGGGCGTTTTTTTGTTTGCTTATTTAATCTAGTTTTGATCTTGTATGACCTATGACCTACGATGAGTATAATTCCTCATCTTAAGTACATTAAGTTCCTCCCACAAAATACTGTTTCTAGAAAACAGGTTTTCTTTTAATCTTACTCTTAACATGTTTTTTTTATTACATGTGACAACTTTAACAATACCCAACATGTATGCTGCGGCTAAGAGACAAGCCTGTTGTGTGACAGTAATAATAACAGAGTGAAAATAATGTGGTTTTCCCCACCATTTAATGTTAACCAGCATATTTCCATATGATACATTGGGATGCAAAACAAATGTTTCTCTTATAGCTCATTTGCTATCAAGGCCTCTGTGTAATAAGTTGACTCTTGGCCATACAATCTTTCAGGCATCTGAGACCAAGCAAGAGCTTGAACAAGGCTTTGTGATAATCCACTTGCTTTTAACTAACACCATAATAACATCATGTCATTATGATTAAAAAGATACCTGTCTTAGACTGATCACACTGTGTAGTTGCATGTGCTATTTATACCAAAGCTTCCCAATGATAACTTTCTGTGGATGTGTTTGGCTTCATGCTTTTGATCTTGTGTGCATGTCAATAATAATGTTACACAGATATGAGGACTCAGTGTTTTTATCTGCAGTAGAAAAACATGCATCACAATACTTGATGGCCAACAGATTATTCCAGCAGTTCACTTTCTGCTTCCCAAAACCAGAAAAAAGCTGAAGTCTCATGGCTTGTATGTAATAGTAACATACCACAATCAATTCATAAATGACATTAATAACCCTTTCCGAAAAGTATTGTTAGGCAGGTCAGAGTGTTTATTTAGGACTGCCAGCTCCAATCTTTTCTTTACTCTGAGGTAGGCTGAAGTAGGTAGGGAAACGCTGAGTTGACTGAGGGTTGAGGCTGTATCTTTACTCGTGACCCGAATCCCTGCAGGCCTCCTGTCATGTGCTTTCCGCGTAGAGCAGAAATTCAGCATTATAACAGTCTCTCACAGCTGCTGCAGTGTAGGAAAAACCATGGTGTGTTTCATCCTCTGTTTGTTAGAATTATACTGTAAGTGTAAACATCCAGGAAATAGATGAACAAACCATTAATTATTACACATTGCTGAGGCTCTGGTGACAAACTTCATGACTACTTGTCAGACTCTACTGTTCACTCACTCACTAAATATTTCTCGCAAAGAGCATTTGTTCATCAGTTCCAGAAAGTTTTTAAGTTCCAGTATTCATATAAGGCCATGAACAATAGTTTGAGTCATGTAGGAAATGACTCAAAACTACAGTTGCTCTATGACAAATTTGAAAGGCAAAGGTCTCAGGTTTTGCTTAATTATACACACCTACACTATAAAGTATGGTGAGAGAGAAATCACTCCCTCTTGACTAAGCGTGTGGCTGTTATCCTAGCCAAAATATTTGTGACTCGCAATATTATCCCAATAATCATCAAAATATACATAAAACTCTTAAAAGGTATTGGAATTACTTTACCTTACATTTTGTAAAGAAACAAATATTGTATTTGCATCACAGATAGGAGACACACCATTTTTTAGTGACAGTCTTAAATAAGGTAACCATAAATTATAAAGTGCCCCACCCCTAAAAGAAAAATAAATAAATGACAGCTATATTGTGAGTCTGTTTTTTCTAACATGATGATCTAACTACAAAGGAAAGAATCTCTGTATGTCTATCTGTATGTATGTTTGTCCTTCGCACGTCTCAACAATTGTTCATCCGATCAACTTAACACTTGGCAGGCGTATTATTGAAGACCTAAGGATGTGCAGTGTTGAGAGGGAAGTTGTTTGGATGAGCCGTTCTTGAGTAATAAACAAAAAATACCTCATAAACAACGTTGCTTCTCCCATGGGGTCAAAGACAGGAAATACAAACAGCACCGCTCTGTCATTGCGACCCACATTGTGCTCAGAGGAGGGGTGACTGTCGTAGTGATAAGAACTAATAGTAGAGAATTTCTTGAAAAAGTTCAGGAAGTTTAGCGCTATCACTCCCGTTCCTCACACAGTACGTTCATGATATAGAGAAGGAAGTCCCCCCCAGTTTGTCACCGGCAACGTAAGGAACATCCTCAAAGCCACATAAACATTAGGGAAGACTAACTGCAGGCCAAACTTCAACATGGTTTTCAGCATATTTGAGGGTGACTTGTCTGTTTCAGCCAACATGAAGGATCGGAACTGCAGACACTTAAAACACGCTGTTCCGCCTACGGGACGGACCGGAAGTTGGGAGGTAGCGACAAGTTATTCTGAATGTTTTAAACACCAACCCTTAAACATATATATTCATGCCGTACATTGTTAGAAAGCTTAGATTCTCCTGATTCATTCAAGAACACTCATGAATTATATGGTTGCTCACAGCTGTAATAGTATTAGCGGTTAGCCCGGCTAGCCACTAAAGTAAGCTAACAGCTATAATGCTACATACCTTCAAAGTCTTCTCTTCCACGACGATCATCTTATGACTCAGGACTTTCTGTACAGCTCGCCAAGTATCCATTCTGGTGAAATATGAAATCCGTTTCAATAAAACCGAAATATTTTCCTCAATATGTCCATGTATTTAGTCCAACACGTAAGGAAACAGACACGGAACAAACCATATACGGTCCCTTTCACGTCACTTCCTGACCTACACGTGCATCTGTGGGACACGTGACTGTTTTGTTTACGTCCGTGAACTCCTCCTGTTTCATACACGCCACACACCAGCAGATAGCCTCTAGCAAACGCGCCGCTAGGGATTTTGGGCCCCATGAAAAGAATCTTTTCAGGGCCCCCTAACACAGCGGCGAAATTTTTTGATGCTATTTTACATACAATTATGCATTTTAATGGTATTTCTGACTATCATTACCAGAAGAGGATCCTGGACCTGGCTCTGTAGAGTGCACATGACATACATTAATTATATAGTATTTCCTATAATATAACTATTTGTAATAGCATAGTCACCAACATGTAAACTTCTCTGATTGGACTGAGAGCAGTCACCCCAGTCTGCTGCACACACCACAGATGTTCTCCTCTGTTCTTACTGCACGTCTTCTATTTCATTTTTAAAAAGGGTTTATGCTTTTTAAACCACTAAAATTGTTCAAAATGACTTTTATTTCATTCATTTTAATTAATCTTTCCCATAACAGATTCACCTTTGTATTGTTTTGAAGCTGTAGTAAAATTTATTATTATTATTTCAACACACACAGCTGTTCACCTCCTTCCTCATGTGGGGGCACTGGGGCTGGTTCAGGGGCAGGGGAAGTTGGGGGCTGACAGACAGCTGCTGGTGCACTTGACTCTGTTCAGAATGAAGCATCATTTTGACAGAGGGGAGATCAACTATTATTGAATAAGAACAGCTTGATAAATGTTTGACTGGATTGATTATTTAACTAATATAGCAGTAAAATGTAAAAAGCCAGAGTTTTCTTGAGCTAACATGGTGAGAAAAGTGAGATAGCTTATAGACCACAGACAGGGACAAAGTTCATATTCCATAACTTTCCACCACAACTAACAAACCCACCTTTTTTTTAAAAATATTGGGTGACATATTGTCGACCCTTCAGCTCCTTCTCCTCTCTTAATTTCTTTTCTTTTTTGGCTGCCTGATTTTTGAGGCATACTGCCGTCTCCTCCCCCCTGCCCGCTGTGGCTGTGTGACAAACCGCCGGTGCGCTACCTGCAGCTGATCCAGTCGGACTAAACCATTTTACATAAATAGAAGGGGGGGCCCTGCAGGCGTTGATGTTTCCAAAACAAATAAAGTTATTGTTACCAGGACATTGAAAATAAAACATGTGTGATTATATGTTAGTTAATAACTTAGTGTCATTATTTTTTCTGTATTATAACTTCATCATCATTAGGGGCCTCTCTGGGCCCCCCTCAATCATGGGCCCCTAGAATCCGTCTCCTTTACCCCCCCTTTTCGGCGCCCCAGAGCAAAGACATATGTCTATCTTCTTCTTCTTCTTCTGGCCGACCAGGTGAATTAAGTGCGTCTTCTTTGGTTTTATTGCCGCCACCTACTGCCCCGGAATTGTTACGACAAGCTACATTCACAGACAGAGTCCCATTATTGTGCTTTTATGAGCGAGTTCGAGCGAGCCAAAAGCCGAAAAATCTATTCGTGGCGGACTGTTCTCCACCTTTCTGAGCAGGCACATTTGAAATTTGTTGTAGTTGTTTTTGCGTGGGATACAATCGGCAAACTGATGTTGCCCCACGATTATTCCAATGATGGAAATTCAATGCAATCCACTTATTGTGAGCGTTTTTTTTATCGCAGTCTGCCATAAAATGATATACCATCCCATCCCTACTGTTGACAATGTATAACATTCAGATCTTACAAATGCTGTTCTGAATTCTTTTTCCCTTTCTCCTGGCCATGGTGTTTCATTAACTGTCCAGACAGATTGAATCACTCTCTCTGTTAATACTGTCGAGCAAAATAATTAAAGATTAACATGAGAGCAAGACACTCACTGGCCTGACAAAAGGTTTCTTCTTAGAGAAGTGTAAATAAAAGAAAGGTGTCCAATTTCTACTTAAATGAAATCTGGACCGAATTCATGGTACAAATACAATGATAAAAAAAAAAGAAAAACCAAACTAGTCATTGTGGTTCTCACAAAATGGGTCTACGTGTCACTGTGCAACCTGGGACTGTTGTTGCATCATGTCGTCTTCATTATCTTACTGGTGTTGATTTTCTGCCCATTCTACTTGGAGAAACTTAGATATGGAAACGTGGCTGATGGGCACCGCAGGTCAACACTTGAATGATTGTAAAGTTACAGCTGTTCAGACTCAGTAGCCGTTTCATTTTATTTTTCTTCTTTTCTTCTCTGTGACTGATTGTATGTGTATGTACTGTATGTCTTAAAAGTAGTAAAAACTGCTTTGAATGAAATGAATTGGGCAGTAAGGATGTACAAAAATGCTTGTACTGTACAGACAAAGAAATTGGGTTGTTTTTATTTTTGAAACTTTAGTCTGTGACCTAGAAACATGTTGAGAGATCTCACATGGTAATACAGATGCTTTCAATCAACAGGGATTGCGTAACATTCATGTTGTTTGCTCACTGTGTTACCTGTTGTTCTAAATTCCTGCTTTGAATTTTTAGATTTTCACTCTTTATAACAGGGTTTAAAAAAGAAAAGCAAGAAACCTCACTTGTAGAGTTAGGTTAAATGTTTTCACATCACATTGCTTTCAGTATAAGTTTGAGGGTAAATGAACTCCACACAAACAATATATTTTGCTAAAACACAGAGAGCAGGCATGTGAATGTGTAAATTAGAGATGAGCTTAGTCTTGTTTAAAGCTAAAATCAAAACCTTATGAGCAACATAACATTCATTTATACTGTCTCACTCTCTCTATCTCTATGTCTCACTAGATGGTAAGTGAGAAAGTTGGAGGTGCAGAAGGAACAAAACTAGATGATGACTTCAGAGACTTGGAACGGGTAAGCAGGCTCTTTCTGTGGTCATAAAAGAAAAACATCTTTAGCCAAAGCTGTGGGCCCTGTTGGTTTTACACAGTACACAAACTTAACTGCTGTGTTGACATCATAACCTCATAGTCATCAGTGCCAGGATTAATTTGGACTTTTGTTCTTCATCGACAGCATATTGAAGGGAAATGCAAGTGCTTAAAAAAGTATTCAATTTTCAAGCTGTGCCAGAGCAGCTTGTTGTGATGCATAGCACAAACATATACAATGTAACCAAAACTGATAGGGATAAAAATAACATACTTTGCCTGTCTCTTTTATTTTAGGTCTTTTGTGATTATACTAGCTCTGTTGAACCATTTTGATGTATGTGTGCTCACTGTTTTTTTGTAGAAAGTAGATGTGACCAGTAAAGCTGTAACAGAGGTGATCACCAAAACCTCAGAGTACCTTCAGCCAAACCCAGGTGAAAAGAAAACCTCTTTACGTGTGTTAATTTAAATCATTTCAACTCTTTGATTGAAACTTGTTACACCTCCCTTTTTTCTCACCTCCACAGCATCGAGGGCCAAACTGTCCATGTTGAACACCATGTCCAAGATCCGCGGTCAGGTGAAGAACCCAGGCTACCCTCAGGCCGAGGGGCTTCTAGGAGAGTGTATGACCAAGTATGGACGGGACCTCGGAGAGGACACTAACTTTGGTAAGATATGTGTGTTTGGATCAGTATTGTAGTGACAGATCATAATTTCCCTGCAGAAGAATGTCTGGGTTTGTTTTTATGAATGTTTGGGTCATCATAGTTGGTATGTGTGGTATACTACTTTAAACAAATTTAATGTTGTACATCTGTCTATTTGAGTATGTGTGTGGTTTTGTTAGATATTATCTGTGTTTGTATGTGTGGTCCAGTGTTGATAAAGTGCTGTGGTATTTTACTATAAATCTACATGTTTCATTGAGCTATTAATCTCTGTCTGTGTGGTTCAGGCGGAGCACTAGTAGATGTCGGAGAGTCCATGAAGAGATTGGCAGAAGTTAAAGACTCCCTAGACATCGATGTCAAACAGAACTTCATTGATCCATTGCAAGGGCTCTGTGACAAGGACCTCAGAGAGATACAGGTATCTGGCACAGTAACAGTCAGTTCATTCATCTCTTTCATTACGTACTATCAGGAAATATAAGTCACACTTTTTTCTCAAATTGTCAGATTTCCGAATTTATAAGAGTGTTAAATATATAAAGGACGTCTACAACAGACTGTTGTCATAACTTAAAAACGTACTAAGCTAACTGGCTCTAACAATTTCAGCACCACCTAAAGAAGCTGGAAGGTCGCCGCCTGGACTACGACTACAAGAAAAAGCGACAGGGCAAGATCCCTGATGAGGAGGTTCGACAGGCCCTGGAGAAGTTTCATGAGTCAAAGGAAGTGGCCGAGACCAGCATGTACAACCTGCTGGAGACTGATGTAAGTGCTGATCTATCACTGTTTAGTGTGCGGTTTCACTGTCCTCTAAAGCATGATTTGAAGTCTGATCCTGCCGCTCTACAGTCTAACTGTAAAATAATGAGTTGTTGTTACTTCATCTGAAAGTCAGGGGTTATTCTGTGGCTGACGGCTGGTCATACTTAACATGGCATTACAGCATCTGTGACATTAAAACTGCTTTTAGCACAGTGGAAAAGAACAACTATATGCAAATCCACCCCTAATATGTAGATATTAATGAGGAGCATTTCAAAGGATAACTACCATTATTCTCAGTCCAGGTCTTCTTGTGATGTACTGTATATTGACGCCACTGTGGAGCTTGACTAAGTGTCGCATTGGGGGCACTGCTGTCCAACGCACACCCACATGGCAAACATACACTAAATTTGCTACACCTATAAATGATGACGCACACCCATTCAGCACAATAACACGCGCAGTGTAGATTATTTAAATAGCTACAGGGGAACAGTTATAACATTTAATCACTGTTTGGGTTGAGCAGGTGCACTTGTTTGTCCTGTAGATAACTGCAGGTGTGCACACATGTTAGTGAGGAGCCATAGGAACACAGATCTGACTGCATGTACATCTAAAAGAAGTAGTGTGTTTTATTATACTGTAGCACAGCACTTCAGGGATTAGTTTAATAGCGATGACTGGTTCTGATGTTCTGTGTTGCCTTTTCTTTCATTCCCTACTTTTTAAATAAAGCATGTCAGTATATTTATGTGATTCCAAAAAATAGATAATTTGTCCTTCGAAATAGTAGTAAGACAAAAAAGAGTCATCTTATCTTATTGACGTGAGATACAGTTGAAGCCTCAGAGAAAGCTAGTAAGAGGACCACGAGTATTGATCATTTTGTCAGTTACTTAAAAGATTTAATGTTATTCATATCTGCAAATCTCCAAGGTGCAATATATGCCTACATGCAGTTACAGAGGCCTTTATGAATCATGGTATTTATTATCCAGACTGTTAGAGACTGTTAATCTACTGAAATGACTTGTATCAAAGAAAAGTGATTATAGTGTGTATGTATGTGTGTAGATAGAGCAGGTGAGTCAACTCTCATCTCTGGTGGAGTCCCAGGTACAGTACCACAGGCAGGCCGTGCAGGTGCTGGAGGAGCTTTCTGACAAACTCCGAGATAGGTATGGTATTGAAACTTGACACACCCTTGCAGCCTTCTGCTTGTCGCTGCTCAAGTGTGGTTCAGTCATACCACAACTTCACATCATTTTATGATCTGGCATAGAGGTTTGTACATGTGAAACTCATTTCAGTTCATCTTTTTGAACAGGATGAATGATGCTCAATCTAGACCGAGACGTGAATACACACCCAAACCCAAACCTATCTTTGACTTCGGAGATAATAACCATTCAAATGGTGGCTACTCAACCTCAATGGCGCCTCCACCTTCACGCAACTCAGGTAAGATACAGTTGTCTGCAATGGAGATGGGTCATAAAAAACAAAATATTGATTTAATATCAACATTTTGCCGTCAACACTTGAGTAAAATACATTTAGTGTGGGGTGGCTGGCTGTATGGTTGCCCAAAGAGTGTGTGTTGTGTCTGAGAACAAAAAAACCTCTTTCTCTGCATTATTTTGTATTCATCCTTACAATTGAGTCACTCTCAAAGCCACACAAAAGGGCATCATAAAATATGTGGAAAAGAGCCGCCATAGCAGAGTTCCAACAACAACAACAACAAAGCGTCCAGCTGTTTCCACACACACACAGAAGATGGACTCAGCCATACTGGCTACATTCAGAATGCTCCTCAGAAATCTGAAAAAACTCTGCATTGCCAACATGATTGTTTAAGAGCTGCAACCAATCAGTAACACTCAGCAGAAATATGTTGAACACGCTCAGTGTTTTCTCTAATCTTATTGAGGCCTTGAAAATGGAGGCATGTACTGAACATTCGAAATGCACCCGGCCATTGACTATGAGGAAATGGACGTGTGTTTCTTTGTGAGGGGGAGGGGGGTGTGTGTGTGTGTGTGTGTGTGTGTCATGTCATCTAGCTGGCCTTTCTCCAGCTGACCTTGTTCCCCTTTCCTGTGACATCATCAGAGCCATCATTTCTCTCGGCCAGATTGTCCTTTCGGAAGCCCAGATTGTGTGAGTCACAGGTTGTGTGGGTCATTTTTTGTGTGTGCAGTCTTGAAATGGCCCAGTGTGCTCATACAGCTTCTGGTGTGAAATGTAGGAAGTAGGATGTAAGTTGCTTCTCACTGGTGGCTTACATTGCATGTCTAATGTACCAATATGTACTTTGTATATGAAATCCACATCCTGTGCTTAAGATACTGCTACTTAACTTGCTGCACATGCTGACTTAGTCCACATTTGATTTAAACACGCAGCATCAAAACCACAATCATGATACTTTTAAACTGAGGAACAATTATCAAACTTTTTTTTTGTCTTCAAGGATTTGAAACTCAACAGGATATTGCCACATAGGATTTTATATATGGCACATTTTTCTATAAACTCCAGTCAGATTTTAGACTTCTGTACAGTTACAAGTTACCCTACTGAAAATTACTAATAACCTCCTCTCTACAGATGATTTTCTGATTTGCTGTATGAAATTAGTTTAGATCTCAGCACAGCCTGCATTAGTTTATATAGAAAACCATGACAGGCCTGATGTTTCAGTCCTAACTACTACATTAATGTCCCTGTGTTGAGCCTTTGAATACAGGTGGCAGGTTGAATACTGAATGACATGTCATTGAACATGTGAGCAGTAGGTGTAATGTTTGGTTTGAGTGTCCTCTAACACTTTTATTTATTAACTTCCATTGTGTGAGAACTTGGCTTTTTCATGTTAGAACACATTTTAAGTTAGTTACTGGTTGTTTAACATACTAATGTAGCCTGTAGCAGTATTTGACTTTTTTGTAGCAAAATATTTGTTGAGTTCTTAAATCTAAAAATTCTAATAGATATTCATCATCTTTCTTTTGTTAAACACTCCCACTTTGATTACAGTACCTCATATTTGAATTTGTCCCACCAGTAGAGTTTAGTATTAGGAGCATCATCCATAATCTGTGTTTCTGCTCATGTGTAAATTTGTAACAGTTTGCAGCATATATTACATTTTATATCACATATTAATAATAAACTACTTTTTTTTTATTTGCTGTGAAATTTACTAACTCCATCTGCGTGTTGTGTGATGTTTTCTTTAATGAATGCATTTTAACCTCACAATCCTAACTGGTTATAGTAGGAAGTAGACAAATAAAACATTCATTAACAGTGTTATTATTTCTGAAGCAGCCAAATCAACATTGCAAACACTGATCCAAAAGTAGGTCACATGCTAATAGCTTCATTTAGCTGATTTCCGGTCCCTTTGAACTCACTTTAGATAAATGTTTGTAATTTTAATGAAGTTGCCTAAGATTCTGTTCTTTTTACGCAAAGTGTTTCCAGTAATTTTGCTACTGTAGGTTGATACAGTCGGGAGTAAAGCACAGAGAATGAATTACTGGAGCTTTCCCCATCTCTAGCCTGCCCAGCAGTCTGTGGAGTAAACCTGATACAATGAGAAAATTGTTTTGAGACAAAAAAGCCTAGTTTGTCTGCGCGAAGAGCCCTACTCTCCTCTGCTGATGTATGTGAGGTCACACAGAGAGGAAAGATGGAGGAAATTATAACAAAATCTAACAGAAACCTGCTGTCATTAGATGTTTTGGTTTTTGGTCAAATATTCACTTTGTCAACACTTACTTAGCATTGCTGTGTGTCAGATGGTCTGACTTTACCACACACTAATGTTTTACTAACATACATGTGTTAGTCTTCTTCTCTTATTTTTTTCCATGCTCGTGTTTTCACAGCACCGGAGCAGCCGAGCTGTAAGGCGCTGTATGACTTTGAGCCCGAAAATGAGGGCGAGCTGGGCTTCCGCGAGGGCGATATCATCACCCTGACCAATCAGATCGACGAGAACTGGTACGAGGGAATGCTGAACAGCCAGTCGGGATTCTTCCCTCAAAACTACGTCGAGGTCCTCGTTCCATTGCCACACTAATATATAAAGAGAGTTGAGAGGAGACTGATGAGGAGGAGGAGAGCAGGAGTAGAGTTAGTACAGAGGGAGGATCGTGAGGCCAAGGGATGGTTCACACAATATTCAACTCCAATGTCGTCATCACAGACGAGCACTTTTGTCATCTGGAGATGTGGAGAGAATTGTCACATTTCAAAGTCCAGACCAGAATATCAACATGTTCCACACAAAGGTAAAAGGACTAAGATGGACACAAACCTTCATTTCCTGTAGTCTGACAGTGAAAAACATTTCTTGAGGACTAACTGATTAAAAATCTATAATATTTTTTTTTTTACCACAAATTACTGATATAAAACAGAGAATTTATATTAAATCTGGTTGTCTGATGACTGAAGAGACACATTTATATCATCCTCCTCGCATGATTGCAGTCTGTTTAAAACTCAGGTTGGTCGCCAACTTAACAGACCGTTTTAAGACAGGAGGGGCCAACACAAACCTCACAGTTACTGTTCTGTTTAACTTGACTGTTAATATTATTCTCATTTCAAGTCCCAACAAGGACTGGATCTCATCTCTTGATGCCACCTGCTGGCCAGACTGAGAATTACCTTTTCCTAACTAAAAATGGAACGACACGACTAAAATGTGGTTTTATCTAGTTTTTATCTAAAGTAATAAATAAATAATATTGTATCACATTTATAATGAGAAACACAAGTGTAAATTAGCCTCAGATTTGTGATTTAAATCATTTTTCAGGTGTTGGCCTATTTGAAAAAGCTCTTTTTTAAAGAACGATGTCTAAGCTGTCAAGTAATGACGGCTTCAGTGAGGGTCCCTTTTTGTTTCAGTATTTGATTTATGTTTGTCTCAACTTACTACAATAGTTTTTAAGAGTAGAGCTGCTTACTGGATATGTGAGAAAATGTTGTAATTGCACCTTGGTACTCAAATGAGATTGACGTGTGTGTGACCGACTTAAATCCACCACTACACACAGACCCAAAGTTGAATGCAGACGTTGCACCTTTTTGTCTCTTAAAGCAGGCATGTGTTTGTCGTCGAGAAAATGCAGAATAATTTGTCACTGATGTGGTTTGTCTGCTAGTCTTTTCAATAGAGAAGACAGAGCCAAAAAGTCTTTGTAAAATGCAATAGAAACATTTTTTTAAATGAAATACTCTGTAACAGCCATATATTCATTTAGTTTTGGGCCTGTTTGTCTGAGCATGTAAAGCCTTTTCCTCAATTAACTGCTTTAGTGTTTTGACCTGTTTTAGGTGTCCATTAACTCTGTGCAGTGCCTGAATAGACAACGCTGCTGGCAGCGACTCTGTCTTTCACATTCATCACTAACTGTCCCTCTGTCTTTGCCTTCCCTCGTGTCTTAAAAATGTGAAACTCATCTTTGCTGTGCAGTTATCTGAAACTAAATCTGACCCTGTGATTCTGATCATTCACAATGGATCTGATTTGATTTATTTGTTAGCGCATTTGGGCTGATATAGACCGGCTGACTAGACAAGGCTGGCTTCTTGTTCTGGATTTAGCCACACCTGCAGATGGAGTCTAATCCAGTGCCCTGTATGAGGGAAAGACCTGGACTGAAAGGGAAAACATCAAGGGAAAAATATGTGTAAACTGTTGTCCATTTTGATTAATTCGGGTAAGTTTTTTTTTTTAAAAACCAAACATGAGTCCTTACCAAACATCTATTTTCAGTCCAGCTTATTTTGAATTCTCTGGCAGGGAAAATAAGTTACATTTGTGAATGACAACTGTACTTCTTCTCCATTGGTAGTATCTCTCTGCTACATTTACTACATCTTGACCTTTCCCTTTTTTTTAAATCTGTGTTTGTCCATCACCCCACGCTGCCAAACACCCCCAATCCCGAGTTTTGGGCCTTTTCTAATATGTTTACGTCTGTGATATTTTTTACATTTCAATGCTCATATCAAGTTCAGGGTAACGTTGAAGGACTGTAGGGGGTGCTGTCTGGATCACACTGTTGTCAGGAAAAAGTCCTTGCTAGCTTTGTTATAGTGCCTTTGGAAGAGAAGGAAAGGAGGGAAAGCACCGTAAGTACAGTAACTAATACAGAAACCAAAACCTAACCTAGCTACTTAACAAATGGTTAAGAATTTCATTTTTCTACTTTTGGTATGATCTCTAGCCATCGGCACTTTCCTGTGTAAAGATGAAATGCATGTGTGCATACTTCTGCAAATTTATGACACTACAGGCAGTTTCCTGGACAAATGTTGTTTAGACTAATGTTTGGTTTGTCGGCAGACTGCCAGCGTTAACTGTTTTTTTAAATGTAGATTTAATCCATGTCTGAAAAAAAATTGTCCCACTGATTTCTTTTTTTAAAGGGCTATGTATTTGTTTAATCAGTCTTAAATGCTCTTTTGAACAGCATTACATCATTCTGGCTCTCTATAGTATTATTTTTTTATATACACAACCTTAAAACATTTTAAATTAATCCTTGCATGTAGTCCTATATTCTGCCTTGTAAATGTATGTGTTTAGATATAAGATGCCTTTTTACTTTTGGTATGAGTACCGAATTTAACCGCAATATTTTGTCCTTTTATTATCAAGTATTTGTACTTGCTTCTTTCTCATCCCGTCTCCCCCTTCTTACAATAAATAAAGAGGAAAAATACTTTTTTGTTGCGTTTGTATTTTTTGACATAAAAAATGCACTTCAGCAGTTTAACAAAACACAAAATAACAAGTGAATTGTAATTTTCCTCCTTCATGCACATAACAGAGTATACCTTAAGTTTAGAAGAAAATCAACAAAGTGGAGACAGTTATGTTTAAATAGTTCCAGTGTGTATATTTTAATGCTTTGTGGATCATCAATCAGCAGGCTTAAGGCATTGCTCTGTCTTCATACATGTTCATCAAACAATCCACAGTTAGTAATAAATACAGTACAGGTAAAGAGGGGCAAATATCTGTCCCAACCAACAGTAGAGGGGCACATTCACAGCACACACACACACACACACACACCCGGTTCATTAGGCTACTGGATAAACAAAAAAAAAAGAGACTTGCTCGGCATAATGGAACCACCTGCACCACATTGTAACCCTCTAATTTCACTTGAGAAACCTAAACATTCACAAAACCTAAAGTAAAGTACAGTATAGGTCAAACCAAGCAATATTTGCATACTTTGCTAATGTAGTATATTTTGCCCTACTCGTTATCACTTTATTTCCCAAATGCCTCATTGGTTTTAGTCTAAAAAGGCAATTACAACACAATAAACATTAACATTGTACATATCTGGCAATATCTGTTCATACCACAGGATACTGGCACAGATAGGCACATATAGGTCCATTTGTAAAAGGTATGAGGCATAAACACAGGCTGACTTCTGGTCCATAAAATCTTTAGTGTCCTTCGGCAACATAATGTTTTTTTTTTAATCACTCTTTAGTCTCATGTTCTCTGGTCTGGCTTTGTGCATCAGTTGTGCATTCCTTGGTTTTCATCAGTGGTTAATACGAGCTTCACAGGTTTTGTGCCTTCAGTGTCGCTGAAGTGTTGAACAAACAATAATGCTGTATCAAAAATTAAGTACCGCTCAACGATGAGCGTTTTCAAGGCATCTGTATGTTTTTCAAGCAGGTTTTTTTAACATTGTACGCTCATCAGCTCTGCACAACAGGTTTTTTTGAGGTGGAAGGACTTTGAGACGTATAGCGGCCACATGCACGCATGCAGAGCAGATCACCGCTCACTGCAGGTTGATCAGCTGACTGTAGACGTGCTCTAAGATCTGAGAGTATGCCTGGTCTTTGGGGGCATGGCAACTCAGGGAGCCCTGAAGAAGAACACAAAAAGTCGGAGGGGTTTGATCATGTGATGATATACCGAAACAGTCTGAGCATCCATCTTAAGAGGCCAGCCAGGTAGAAATTCTCTTACCTTGATCTTGTCCATCATGGTCGTATCAGGACACCAGTACTGGCTGAACTGAACAAGGTCTGGAGCTGCTCTGTAGTAGTCAACCAGCAGCATCTGTAGAAGTAATAGGCAGAGAGACACTGATTTACAGTACACATCAAACACATTTTTTATTTTTTGTATCTGCATTTTCTACAGTATCATTACCATCTCATTAAGGACATCACTGGTGAGGAAGTTGTCCTGTACGTAGGTGACCTCTACAGCCACTGGGATACCATAGTCATTAGACCGTTGCTGCGGGGAAAAAAATATGATATGATGCATAGGTTTAGCAGAAATGTCTATTTAAATCAACATTGTGTAAGCCAAACATATCGGTTACGTGCCTGTGTCCTCACCTCAGGAGGTGGTACGACCCAGAATGGGGTTATTGTGGACGCCACACCTTGATTACCGTGATAGTATGGTCCTGAAAGAAAGAAAAAAGTCATGGCAAATACAAGAAATACAAACTGCTGCTGACAATTTGACAACAATCATTGTGGGACATTACATTTTTAAACTGAGACATTTTACTGACATTCAATTACAATCCCTTCATTCATCACTGACTCATATTTATCTTATTTTATTTCAAATCATCAATAAAATAAATGAAGAATTACAACATTACCCATGTTTCTAACTGAGAAACTGCTGTATATTATGAGGACCCTAGAGCTGAGCAATATGGACACAATCAAATACCTTGATATTGATATTGCAGGGATAACGTTTGGTGCTTTCACAAAATATTTACACAATGAGATTACTAATGTGGATATGTGGAAGAGGGTAAAGGCAAATAATAGAACAGCTTGAACAGTCTGGTAAATTCAGAAACTACATCACTTTACTGTAATGCAGCCTTTAAAATCAAAGAAAGACAACACTTCCATCGATACACATTCATCGATATAACAATATCCAAAATCTAAGACAATATCTAGTCTCATGATATTGAAATGATTCAAGTTCAGTACATATATATATATATATATATATATATATATATATATATATATATATATATATATATATATATATATATATATATATGTATAGTATGGTACAAACTGCATATGTTACCTTCTGTTACACGTCACCATTTGCCTTATTTCTTTCTTAATGAAGTACAATTTTTTGGGTAGTGCAACTTGTGTGTCACTATTTCTTTCACTATTCCTCTATCTCCTTCTATATAATGTATATAGTAGCATTTTAACAGTAGTATTAAACACTATTTAATTTCTTTGCGTGGGATCAATAAAGTGTCTCTTTCTAATCTGCTTACACTGCTTGTTTCCTCCTTGAAGATCAAGAATCACATAATTTTTATTGATGCACTTTCCATACTATATAAAAGGCAGGCACTTACCGCAGATGATGCCCAGGCAGGGCTGGAAGCCATTGTTAGAACCCTGCAGCCTCAGCTGGTGGTCCATCTGAGAATCAATGTCCTGCAGAGACGGCAGGGCCGGACCTCGCGGGTGACTGTGGTACCAGCCCACCAACGACAACCCACGCATGAACAGGTTTTGACAGATCTGGAAGAGATTGAACATTAAACATACATTAATTCATTTGTCTTATGTAAAGGTAAATAAATGTAGTACAACAGTAATCATTATGGACAATGCTGGTTCACAGAAGAAGCTCAACAATGATTTAGTCAATCCTAATTTTTGGGACAAAAGCCCTTAATTGTGCAGCTAAATGTTGATGGGCAGTTGCAGTTTGCCTTTTTCTGCATGTCCCAACTACAAAGTTTCACATTTTAACATTGTCTATTCTGTAAACGAGTCTATTTTGAGCACCTTAAATTCCAAGCTCTATCACTTTTATAACATTAGTGCACAGAGCATAAAGGGGAAGGACACCACTTTCAGATTTCACATTTAGGTCTTTATCCCAGGACACTTCTGAACTTGAAAAACTTACATGAAACTGACTTTAGTCATTGCTGATAACAGAAATGAACCGGTATTAAAAGTTGGGAAGTAAAAAACACACAGAAGTCTCAAGGGTTAACACACTCAGCTCAGCAACACCAGCATTTACTTCTGAGTGATGGAAATTCAATGTTGACAAGTACTGTCTGTACTGTCCTGGGGCACAGGTAGACCTTGTGAATTTTTAAAGTGGATGTCATTCACCTTCATGTTTCCTGCAGCCATACGGTGCATGCTGTTAGTGCGCACTGCTGATTTACTGTCCATGTGTTACCTCCTCCTCAACAGCAGAAGCAGAGTCTCTGTCGGCCAGCCTGGTTCGACAGGGAAAAGCCCTTAAGACTGTCAACACTGAAATACAGCAACCACAAGGAGAATGTTTCTATGTGACAGCTTTATTCTTGTCTTCTTCTAATGCATATTTTTTGCAATTCAATTCTCACTCACGTTGTGTATTGGTGTCCCATCGTCCTCCGAGGTATCCCACCACCTCACTTGTGGTCAAGTGACAGTGGAAGTCCTAATAAGAACATAAAGCTCTCAGTCTCTTGAGGCATTTTCACGCCTGCCTTGTTTAGTTTGACTGAATCGAACTCTAGTGCGTTTTCCCCCTTGGTGCGGTTTGTTTGGGCAGTAATCACACTTGGATGCTGACCAGTTAGAAACAAACTGTGGTACGTTTCATTTGTGGTATGAATGTGATCCAACCCAACTACACGAAACATTGCAAACTTTGGACTAAACCAGCTCCCGTAGCCAGCAATGCTGTTTCTGCCAGTCCATTTTGGAAAACTATCCCAGAAGAAAAACAAACTCTACTTTCTCTGACTGCCAGATTTCTGGCCAATGAACAGAGTGACAGCTCCCATGTGGCTTTTGTTGATACATTATTGCTTCAAATTTTGCCTATGTGAAACCAAACTGACCCAAAGACAAAGTGCACCAAAGTGGCGAATCATTCACTGATTCAGACCAAAGCAAACAAACTAAAGGTGTAAAACCGGCCTTTGATGTTTTATCAGTATTTCATAATTCTCTTTTAAATTAAAGTTGCAATATATGACATTCAGCCACAAATATGTGCATTGCTTACTCAATATAGTTGGAAAAACAAAGAAAGACAGCAGTCCTATAACAGACAGGTCACAAAACTCAGATCAAAATGTCAAACTAGACAGTGCTGATCATATGTGGATCCAGATTCTGTTAGAGCATTGCCTCAAACATTTTCAGAAATATATTTTTGTACTGTTAAGCTGTAATTCAAGAACGTTTGTGACACAGCTGCCTTTTTGGAAACGGACGCAGAACACACAGAGGGACTAACAAGCACTAATGTGCATGCACAGCCAGACCGTTTTCTGAAACAAACAACAGAAAAGTTCAGAAAAACTTTTTGTCTATAGCACCTTTCCAAACTAAAGTTACAAGGTGCTACACATAATACAATATACACCATTTAAGAAATTAAATTACTATAGTGTGGCTTAATTCACTGCTCCAGCCGCCTTCACTCCATTATATCTTTACACAGCAAATAGTTGTTTGCTGGCATCTAGTGAGGCTGAATATCATTTATACAACTGTAAGTTGTTGCTTACCATTAGCAGCAGTACATTACTGGACACAGCTACATTGAAAGGCTGGAATCTGTTGATGGCTGAGAAGGCCGACAGCTCCACCAGTGTGTGTGGATCTCTGAGGGTACAAGTTAATATTAGTTTTTCTCTAAATCACTCCATGCCGAACAAAGTGGTCCACACAACATTTCACTCATCGCTTTGAATAAAAGCTCGTACCTGGCAGCATCCCTGGTGCCCAAGGTGCAATATCTGACAGGAATCCGCTCTCTGTCAGTTCTCCTTGAAACCATAACATCTGTAACGGTGCAGATCAACACTTAGGCTTGTTTAAACCAGTATATGCTTTACACAAAGTTAGAAGAGAAAACAAGAGCATTATACCATGTAATCCAGGTTTAGTGTTTTTGTTCTTCTCATCTGCCTGCACAGCTGTTTTCCCTTCTTCTTCATCCTCATCATCATCTTCCTCACTCACCAGGCTCTGCCATCACATAAAATAAATGAAATATTTGATGTATGATTATGTAGGTAAAATAATATGGACATGTACATATTGCAGGGCACTTTTTGGCACATTTTGCATACAGATTTTTTTATTATATATTGCATATGTTTTTGTTTTATTAGTACAATTTTTTGTTATTTTAGCAATTATTTTAGTTTTTTCCTGTGGATAGTTAGACGTGTTTCATGTTACATCTCTATCTATCTATCTATCTATCTATCTATCCATCCATCCTTACAAATCATGTCATTAAATGATCAGTTTGACCAGTCAACATTTGATCAGTGGTTTCATAGTAACCATTCACACCTATAATTTTATCATCCCTCTTTCACAACCAGTTCCTCTTTTATTTCTTCTCTGCTTTTTCTTTCTTTATGTCAAGAGTCATTTCTTACATAAGCAAAAAAGGATGTGGTAGAACTCTATTTTTTTCTTTTGACAGAATTGTAGAAAAACAACTTGTTTAGTTTTGTCTCTTTTTGTGATTTAAACTAGATCTAAACTTGGATCATGATTTTTGATTTTTAAAAACACATTTCTACCTTCTGCAGTATAGTTGCTAAAAATAAACACATAAATAATAATAATAATAATAATAAACAGTTTTCCTCTCACCATGTCTGCGCTGGGTTGGTACTTGTGTAGCCAGGTGGTTTTGTACTGGACCAGCTTCTGTCCCCTGTAGCGCACAGATGCCCAGCCACAGCCAGACTTCTTGGCTGGGTTGACCAGACGCTTGCAGTGTGTTGCCCAGGCGCTAGGAGAGTTGAAGATTTGGCCCGTCTCCACCCATCGGATTTTCCCATCATTCAACAGGTCCCCCACAAAGTTCTTACCCTGAAGGAGCAGAGAAGAGAGAAATGTATGAGGGTTTACTCACATTACTGCGTTACTGCTAGGTGACTTTCATGATCAGTGCATCAGACTTGATTCAGACACACAGCAACTCATAACACTCAGATCAATAACATGCTCACTGCTTCCAGCTGTGATGTGTGTTTTTACCAGGTAGTGGATGGCCAGCACGCCGTCCCCCGGCTCCACCAGGCCGTCTTTCAGCAGAACTCGCAGGGTGATGCCTCTCCGGGTCAGCAGGGACCCTCGGCCAGAGCTGGACCGCAAGTCTGCCTCCTCCCCTCCACTCATCTCCTCCTCATCCTCCTCAACTCCATCCTCCACCACCTGTGGAGAGCTTGGTGGTTCTGAGCCTGAGGACACATCCATTCAAACATGAAGCGGTCTGCTGGAGTGATGTGTTATTTGTTAATGTTAATGTTGCAAGAAAAACTGTAACCTTTATCATTTATAAAAACAGCCTCTTGTGAAGGGTCAGGTCTTTAAAATTAACTAAGCACCTGACTCCCATTTAAAGCTCCCAGTATCAAAGTTAAGTACACCATTAAAACCAATGTAAGTGATCATTCTTGTTCAAATGAAAGCTCTACTGTAATTGTAGCCTGCATCATTCATATGTGCAGCATGCTAAATGGATAGCAATCCTATCTTTGGTGAAAGGAAGCCCAGGGGACCAAAAAAACCCAAAAGATAATCTAAATTGACATTTCATTAATTACAGCTAAGCTATGCGGTTGGCCTTTGTTTCCACCTCCCATTAGGACACGGCTCTCTCCGCAAGAAGAGGCCTGCTCCCTGTTCTGTTAATTTCACTCAGAATTACAATTAAACCCCCTCTTTCATTCTTCTCACCCATATCTCTGAAAGCGCCTTTAAATCCAACTCGGTCAAAAGCGGCTCCTTTCCTGGGCGCTGGAGGCTGTGCGGAGGGTTGAGCTCCAAGCTGATTTTAGAGATACACACTTCGCCACACTAGCTCCGGCTATTATTCAAAAACATAAAATGAAGGCGTCTGTGGCTCTGCAGTGTAGTTTCCTTGTTGTGTTGCTTTAATGTCAGCTCCCCTCCCCTTTCTTTCTCCCTCTCCTCGTCCTTGTCACTCTCCCTGTGTTTTTCTGACGTGCCATGTCGGGCTATCTGCCATTATTCACACGCTCTTTAGCCTTAAAATACTACACAGCAATTAAAAAAGGTGAGGGGATTGTGTAAGGTCAGAGGAAATGCCACCTAAATGTTTTGAAAAATGTAAACGAGACGTGAAGCTGTGGCGATATATCTGCGTTTCCTCCGGAAAATGAAGTGTCGCCGCGTGCGAGTGAACCACTCGTTATTAGGGCTTGGATTAAAAGTACATCGTAACGATTAAGGGGTCCTTGGTTAACAGAAACACTACAAAGAAACAAAGGCCAGTCATTTGTGTGGTATTGAAGTACGACCTTGTCTTACACTCGACTACTACAGTGTGGTTTTCTTCACCACCGCCGAGATGTTCCTTCTTTATGCCCGAAAAGGAGCTCATATTTACCGGGAAGCTGCCTGCGGAGGGCAGCAAACCTCCAGCAGCGGCTCCAGCTCCCCTTACCCCCACCTGGTGGTAATAAACAAACATAGGCCTATTGCCTACCACAAAACAATACAAGGCCACAGGAACTACATTGTTCACTAAATAGTCTTTAGAGAGGTCAGGTAAATAGGCTATCGGCCAGTGTTTTTTAAAGAGGGGGATCCTGGATGGGGTCCCCGGCAAAAAGGGGAATAGGCTACTTTATTTTCCCTATAATTTCACCCATAAGTAACACAATGACAAAATGACTATTTTGGTCACAGGTTTCATACACGTTCTCTAATAAAACATCTAAAAGCAAAAATCTTATGAGATGGTGGTCCATGGCCTATTTTGTGTCTATTTACACAGTTAAAGAAAGCAGTTGTGGGGAGGCACAGATGATGAAGAAAGAGGAAAGAAAAAGCAGAGGAGAAATAAAAGAGGAACTGGTTGTGAAAGAGGGATGATAAAATTACAGACATGAGTGGTTGCTATGAAACCACTGACCAAATGACTGGTCAAACTGATGGTTTAATGACGTGTTTTTTGAGTTTAGATAGATATCTATATAGAATCATTTTTACTTGAGTATTTCCATTCATAATACTTTACACTCCTCTACAACATGTCAGGGGTAACTTCATCTGATATGTCCGCTCAACGTTTACATTTCAGTTTAAGACACTTTAAGACTATTCATTTATTTTTGGAAACTTTTGAAAATGTTCTTATGTTCAACTGACCTGGTGTGTAAAAGACTCTAAGTTACAATACCAATTATTTGACATCATTTAATAGTAAGTGTACCAATTGAACAGTCTAATTTTCACTGAGTAGACTACCAAATTACTTAATTCCTTTCAAGAAAACTAACAATAAACTATTAAACATTATAGACCTGTAAAATAAAGTATTAACAACATATATAAGTGGAATAAGTGGAAGAGCCAGCTTTAACTTGGTGTAAGACACCATGAAGTTATTAGTGCACTCATATCAATTTAAGCCCTCTGCCGCAGAGGTTTGCTCTTGTGGCCCACAATCCTGAAATGACTGCTTCCCCATCACCACCTTTGGGTGATATATGTCATCACACAGGCCACTGATCTGTTTTTTATTATTGCCTTCATTTAAACATGAAAAGATCAATGAAGGTGCACCCTCATTTACAATGATGCAATAGTTTAAAATTATGTAAAAAGATACAAAGTAATAAAAGATACAAGATAAAAGGAAACAGTCAA
This sequence comes from Scomber japonicus, assembly GCF_027409825.1. Classification (NCBI taxonomy): domain Eukaryota; kingdom Metazoa; phylum Chordata; class Actinopteri; order Scombriformes; family Scombridae; genus Scomber; species Scomber japonicus. Next base: position 14,143,330 of record NC_070584.1, read on the forward strand.
TTAAAACAAGTACATGAGTACAGTTAATGAAATAAATCAGTTAAAACAGGTACAAACAGAAGCTGAATGGTTTGTGATCATAGACTATACATTGTAATTGACTAAAGGTTACTTCATTTTAATTTTGAGTGTGCTTTTTAATGTGTTCCAGTTGGTCAGAGCATAGAAACTAAAAGCTGATCTTTCAAGCTCTCTGTAAACTTGAGGGACTTGCAGTGAAAGCCAATCCTTAGACCGAGTTTGATGTGATCCAGAAGACCAATCAAGGATAGATAGCATCAAGTCTCTCAGACAGAGAAGACCACCTAATATTTACATGTAGGATAATAAACCTGAGAGCAGACTGATAAACAGCACTCAGGGGCTTAAGACTAGAGGCAAAGGCATGGCTATTAATCACATCATCATAATGCATAACAGAAGCTTCAACAGCTTCAATAATCCTTTAACTACAAAGCACAGGAAAGGTAATTTTATTTATATACAGAATACATTATTTTTCATTTGTCAAAATTTGTTGACAAGATTGTCTATATAAGATTTGAATGTGAATTTATCATCCTATTTTATGAGCATTATCTGATATTCAGAATATTATGAATATCAGGTACTGTATGTTTTTCTTTATTCCTCTTCCTACATTATCTCTTTCACTGAGTGAAGTCAAATGCACAGAATTGAGGACGCACCACCACTTGGTAGGACAAATTGTTTGAGTGGCATGGATAGGCATGTTCAGCACTGCTTGGAACAGATACAAAATCTTGATAATTAAATTCCTCAACATGAAAAACATACTGCCCTTCACACATTACAACAAGCATTTTGTTGTAACAAATACGTTGCTCTGTGTCTTTGGGTAAATCATTGTTCTTTTCTTGAATCTTCAAACCAACGGCTGGAAAATCAGGGCAAGAGATATTTGCGCAGTCTTTATCACTGAGAAATACTTGTGTTTTCCAACGCATGCTGTTAAAAGCAAAACTGGCGCTGTTATGAACAGGTGTTTGGAAATCAGATGTCAGGGTATTGATGCGCTTCCCTTGAAGACGGTGGAACCCAAAATCCTTGTAAGAGTTGATACTTTGAGAGCTGAAGGTATAGCTCCATGGTCTGCCAGTGTAAATCCTGGCTATGTAAACACTTTGTTCTTCCCTCAGGACATTGATCAGTGTCGTGATGGGCAGGGCATTGAACTGAAACCCCTGAAACTTTCTTACATCGTACTGTGAGGCATCAAGTGTGTATAAGTTCTCAGCTGGTATCATTGCAAAACGGATGAGCTTGAAAAGGATCTCAGGAATGGTTGTGTGTCCTTGGGCTGCTGCCCATCTCTCCAGTCCATTCAGGATGACTGTTTCATTACGTACAACAAGGTCTGAACGAGACAGAAGCGCTTTGACCAGGCCAAATGGATAATCAGTCCAGGCTGGGGAGTGCAATAGAGTCTCAAAGTTCCAAGCTAGGTAGTGAAGACAGACTTCCTGCAGTGCTTCATCATCGGTATGGACTGCATACTCATAGAAAAACTTTTGATGGTGGAAATTGATGTCCTTTGGGAGAAAAAATCTGAAAAAATTTGCTGCTTCATTATGAATTTCTTGAAGACCCCAGTCCAGTGCCATCTTGAGAATGCAGTAGGCTGAGGAAAGTGTCATCTCAATCTTTCTTGTGTAGAAGTATCTGCAATGCAAACAAACTCAGCTTTTACCAACACAACAACAATTTGTCAAATGTATTCCTATAATTTTGGAATTAGGCACCGCAGTTAGTTTAATTTTGCAAAGCTAACTGAAACCCTGATAATGAAAAATGTTTTAAAAATTGAAACAGATAAGTCAAAATATAACCAAAGTTATCAATATGAAGGCGGAAAATGAGAGAGCCAGAAGTAGTTGAACTCTTACCTGACAAAGTCATTGGCATGTTGACTACAGCTAAAGTTAACATTAATGCTAAGGTTGCTGAAGTCTGGCTGTGAGGTTTTGAGCAATGAGTTCAGAGAGAGGATGATCCTGTGAGCACAGATTGTCTTGACAGTGTTGTTGTCCACCACCACTGTGATGTTCAAGTCACAGTCCCGTCCACTGTCAAACAGTTCTCCAAGCTGATGAGAGAGGTTTGTGTTGAGGTCCAAAGAGAACTCATTGCTGGGATCCATGTTAATAGGTTCTGGCCCTGATAGAGATCATTACAGGGTGGTTTCAGTGTGTTGTGAAGAAAAGTTGTAGGTTTTTTGTTTAATGTCCTGCCAAAACTTGGTTGCCTTACCCTTTTCACATCTGACGCCTACATCCTCACCATGATCACAGTCATTGACTCCCCACCCACTGAATTGGCATTGCAGCAGTTTTGTTTCCATCCCATCACAGGCTAAATCATCCATCCAGATGTTGCCTTCCCCTAACATAATGAAAAATAGTCACACTTTTATCATGATATCTATAGTATGCTGTTTTGTGAGTTTATCTGAGTTGTACAAACAATCTCACTGACTCAGACGTGACCTCACAGTCAAGCAGAACTTCCTTACCGCTGCCAAACGATACCAGAGCTTCTCTTGAACCTGGGAAATGTAACTGTCGACACACAACTTGGGCTTCGTTCATATCCCAGTCATCATCGCACACAGTCCCCCAAACGCCATCATGAAAGATCTCCACACGGCCCTCATGAGAGTATTGACCCCCAGCCAGCCTTATTGAATCTTCCTCTGTAGCTAAAAACGGTGTGACAAAAACATAACCACATTTAGGCATCCGTGTACAGTAAAGTTTCTATTGTCTCATGCCATGAGCTCATGTTTTATGTGGGATAAATTGTGTTTTTTGATTTAATATTCTTGTTTGCACTTGGTTACCTTACCTTCTTTGCATCTAATGCCAACATCCTCACCATGATTACAGTTATGGTCACCCCACTCAGGTAATTGGCATTGCTGCAGGTTTGTTTCTGTCCCATCACAGACTAAACTATCCAACCAGATGTTGCCTTCCCCTAACACAGGATCATCCACACAATGAAAAATAGTCACATGTTAATTATGATAATATCTGTTGAATGCTTGTTGAATGTTTGAGTTTATCTGAGTGGCACAAACAGTTTCACTGAGTCATATGTATATTAACAAACTGTCAAAGTCAAGCAGAATTTCCTTACCGCTGCCAAATGATACCAGAGCTTCCTTTGCACCTGGGAAATGTAACTGTCGACACACAACTTGGGCTTCGTTCATATCCCAGTCATCATCGCACACAGTCCCCCAAATGCCATCATGAAAGATCTCCACACGGCCCTCATGAGAGTATTGACCCCCAGCCAGCCTAATGGAACCTTTCTCCATAGCTAGAGAGGTGTCATAACCAAATTTAAGCATGTGTGTACAGTTATTGTAAAGTTTCTATTGTCTCATACCATGAGCTCATCTTGCCTCATATTTAGGCTACAGTAAAATGATTTCTTATTGCAAATTGTGCATTGGTCAGCCCTCTCAAACAAAAGTTAATAGATCCAAATTCATCCAGTTAGGAACTGCAAAATTTACTGTATGTAACAGATGTACTTAAAAATGAGTTCCACCTTTATTGCCATTGAGAATATTATATGTTCAAAAGAAGATAATCCAGTTATCATTTATATTCATAAATTTAGAAAACCCTCTGTCTTATGTCTGTATGATGAAGATATACTAAAGACGCAAATGCTGAAAGGTTTGTTGTGTTCTTGTTCATTGTTAAAATAAGCTGTGCTTAGGCTTTTATAGGATAAGCACAGTTTTACTCACCAGCAATCAAACTGACAAAAAGGATGCAGAATAATAAGAAAGTGTTTTCTTTCATCTTGTTTGCAATACACTAAGGAAAAAGAAAATGAGGAACATGTCAAATTTCTGTATTTAGAAATGTTTTCTTATTCTATGTTTAGCACATTTTCTGAATAGTAACCATTAACTGCTGTCTATGGACATAGCAGAGCTAAATATGGTCATTTTTATTTTATAGCTGATTTTAGGATCAACATGAATTTCAAAGACCCAGACATAACATCATCATGTGAACAACAAACAAGTTTCTTTTCAAATGAAAAATATTGTGGGTATATTTTCTTACGGATAACCTAATGTGCATAACCTAATGTTATGTGGTAACTGAAATAATCCACAATAATGACCCCCCCCCCCCCCCCCCACACACACTTTGTTTCCATTAAATAATGTGAAATGTCATTAGTAACCATACATGTTTCTGGTGAAAAAAAGGAATACACTTACCAGGAGTCAAAATGAAGTCACCTGAAGAGAGAGATGTCACTGAAGAAATAAATTGGAAATTGTGTGTGCATTTATGTATGTATATGTCCCATCACTTCATTGGCCATTATTCTCATCTGATTTCATCAGCCTCCACCTCCAACAGTGTCTGCACTCTATGGGTGGATCTATGTTGCGGCTGCTTTGGGATGATGTCCTTGTGGAGTTCAAGCACCAAAGTCTAATGACTATCATTTTTTGTTATTCATATAATAAACATTCTTTCCTCATTCACTTGTCTCTAGATTTAAATTGAAAGATAGACTGAAAATGACAAACTAGCTAATTTCACAGGATGTACTTATTATGTAAAAATATAAATCACTTCTCTCTTAATGGACACAGTTGATGAGGTCAAATATTTTGTGGAACAGATACTGAATGTCCAAACTGTGGTGGAGAGCTTCAGCAAAATGTTGCTAAGAAAGCAGTTTGTGTGCCAGGCAACAACAAAGTGGAAGTAAAAAAAGAAAAAAACTGAACAAATGTTGATTTAAAGAAAACTTTTGAAATCATATAAATTCAATGCTGCATCATCATCAGGTAGACCTTTTCCTGACGTTTTGTTGTGCACCATAGAAAGTAAAGACAGTTTAAAGCCACTCTCAACAGTGGATTTTTGGCAAGCACAGCAGGACAACCAGCACATTGGTCCATTAATACAATTTGAATTCAAAAATACAAAACAAAATCACCAGAACATAAAATAAGAGCCCTGACTAACCAGAGTAAATACCCTTACTTTAGACAGTAGGGTGTCTTCTTACCATGTGACCATGAATCCCAAAAACAAAGAAAAGCATACCAGCTATCCCCACTGCAGGTACAGACAGAGAGGAAGAGGATGAACAAGAAGAATATTGATTCTTCCTTGAGTGTTACGGCTTGCGGCCTTCATCATAATCCTGATGAAGGCTCCAAGCTGAGACATGTTGGTCTAAGTTTTTCAGTAAATACAAGTGTTGCTGGAGTGTTGACCCATTCAGATATCTTCCCTTCTGAATGCACCTTGTAAGTAGGTCAGGTTGTGCTGTGTGAGGGATTTTTTGTGTCATGAGGGACTCATTGTGTCAGGTGGGCTGTAACAACTGTAAACATCTAAGCCTCAAGCATTTTGTTAAACTAGATAAGACATCAAAAGCAAAATTGACCATCTGTTGACCAAGTAGGGGGTCAGCACATGATATCAGTAGTCTCTGAATGGTTTCTGTTCTTTATTACTTTACGACTTCATTTGTTGTACTTTATTACTTCATCACCCTGTCTTATTCAAATTTCCACTGTTACAATATAAAAACTGAAACTGGTTGTTGCTCTGCAGAACGAGTGTGTATCCTTCTCCATGCTGGCATGTACTGAGTAAAAGAGAAAGATTCATCACTCCGTCGTCTGTGCTTTTCTTCAGAAAAACTTCTATTAAAAACATTCTACTGCAGCTGGAAACCCCTAGATTTAAGTTTATGCACATGCCAGTACACTAATTTAGAGTTAAAACACAGGGGATTAAAGGTAGAAGTTGATGGTCATGTTCATCAGAGCAAGAAAAACAGACATGGACAGAATGCAATAAATGGAAAAAGGATGTGAGACAGACTGAAAATGACACATACTGTAGGTAAATTTTACAGGATGTGATACATTTAAAAAATACATGTCTATTAATGGAGGAAGTTAAATATTTTGTGGTACAGATACTAACCGCCAGACTGTGGTGGAGAGCTTCAGCAAAATACTGACATGAAAGCGGTTTATGTTTCAGGCAACTACAAAAATAAAGTCCCAAACAAAACTGAGCAAATGTTAATTTGAAGAAAACTATTTTTAATCAGATACCTTCAATGTTACTTTATCATCAGTTCTTCATCAGGTTGATCTTTTTCTAACTTCTTATTAAACAGTTTCACTTTCTCTGATTCGTGATTTTTTTTTTGTCAGATTAATGCAATCAAATACTTGCCAGAATGAAGATATACAGAGAAATATAACAAACAGGAGGGTGAACAAAATGCAAAAAGATTTACAATAGCCTATAATGTAGCAAATCGACCTGTTGTTGTGGTAGACTGAAGTTCATGCACATGCAAGTTCAATAAATTAGAGTATTGTTAATTTGTGGAAGTTTTATGGTTACCATTAAGTGACCAAATAAATAGCTTGGGAAGTTGATAGGACAAAGATAATCTAATCAGACTTTTTAGAAGTAGGCCTACAGATTTACAACATGCTGACATGTTGTGGCTGATTCATGAATTGATTAAATTGAATAGATTAAATTAAATTAGGGGTGATACTTTAGTCCTGTAACACCCACTGTCCTACTTTATCGTGTTTTCTGGCTCGTAGGCTAGTAGACAAAACAGTATACTGTTATGATCTCTGTGTGCCACGACCCCTGACTCAGCTGGCTTTTCACACCTCACAACCCATTTTCTGCATACCGTATCTGTTTGGCTCTCTATCTATTTTAGCTGTAAATAACTGTCTACAGAAAATATGATCATATATATTAACATGTATAAAGACTAATGGAATGGAAGCCAATGTTCTAATAATTTTTAGGGGCCCTTGCCAGTCACAAACCCTTAATCTTCCTAACTTCGCCCTGAAAGACGGTCACATTAGCTATGTCTCCCACATCCACACCAATAAAGCATTCAATTCAATTGCTTGTGGGGCGTTGCTAGGCGACCGTTACCTAGCTGCCTTAAACTAGCACCACATGGAGGAGCAAATCAAGCCCATGACAAAATGTTAATGTGGCTGTCTTTTGACAGATAAAATAGTTTTTCGTTCGCAGGGAAGCTACAGCCAGACTCTGTCTAGTTTAATAAACTTTATAAAATTAAATTATATTTCGTTCACCAAGTGAAAAAACAAGGACGATGTCACCACATGAAGAACAAGCTAACATCGGCAAAGTGCTTAGTTTTCTTCGAGAGTGGGACCGCGGTGACAGCAAGGTCCGCAGCCACATGTTGAACAGCTTTCTGACTCAAAACACCGGGAAGACGTTTTATGAGCTGGAGCAGCGGTTTGCACAGGCTTCCAGCCTCTTTCTGGCTCGACTCACTACATGGGTGAGACTCACGTATCCTTTCCTCAGCAATGGGTTGGGCTTATGCACACATCTCTAAATGAATGTGAGCTACTTTGTGATAAAAAAAAAAAAACAAGCCTACTCAAATTTGTATGATTTTGCAAGGCACAAATATCTAGGGGCTGGCCTGGTCCTTCCTAACAGTTTTAGGACCTTGTTGTTGGTTGGGCTGCATAACAGTGCCAATTTGCAAAATACTTAGCCTATATGAACAACTGAATGTGCTTGACTGTAATAAAATGCTTCATTTTCCATATCTTTAGTTCATAACTCCTTTCAATGTTTAAAAAGTGTGTTCTAAATGTCACATTACAGTCACATTACAGTGACATGTCACTGTAATGTGACATGTCATTTTGCTTAGTGAACCTGAAGAAGCTACAGGCAACAATTATGTTGTTCATCTCTAATAAAGTCACAGTAAAGTAATTTCCTGGTGTGGTGGTTAATTTTGATTTTCACATAAAATGTTCCTGCAACTGACCAGCACCCGATTGAAAATACTGGCTGTTCATAGGTAGTTCTGTTCACAATTGTTTTTTCTACTCATTTCCATGTATTATACTGCATATATGTTACTATATTGTGGCTGTAATCAAACCTTACATAAGTACATGTGCAACAAGAGAAACGTCCTAGTTACTGTAGTGAGTAAGCCTGTTTCCTGCTTTTGGATGACAGTAAAATCAACTGAGATCCCTTCCTTCACTAAAATATTAAGGTATATGCTTGGGACATTCTTGGGACCCCAACTGAAAGCAATCAGGATTTTTCTTTCTGCATCAAGCCAGTGAGTGAGATAAAATCATGTATAACCACCTATAAGCCTAGACTCTCTATGAAGTTCAGTATCAGTGACCATCACCTTTCTGATGTTCCACAGTGATCAGTACCTGATGGAGTTCCTGGAGGATGGAGGCGTTCTCACTCTCCTGGACATCTTGAACCACCCTCAGAGCAAAGAGGAGGACAAGACAGAAGCCCTCTGTCTTCTGCTCACTGTTTCAAATGCTGGACGCAAGTACAAAGAGATTATCTGTGAAAGCCATGGTAAATTTGATAAAGAATCGGATAAACTTCTTAAAAACAACAACAACAAAAAACACAGTTACGACAATCAGATTACTTAAGCTGTGTCTTTAGTAGTAGTATGATATTTTTATATTTAATTTATATTAATTTCTTTTACACTCTTGCAGGTGTGAAAGCCATTGCAGAGTGCCTGGCCAAATCAAACACAGATGACACCCAAGAGGCAGCTTGGGCCCTGTTAGAGTCCTTGTCCCTTGGAAACCTTAAATACCAAAACAAGGTCTACAAAGGCCTGATCGCCCTTATGGCTTGTAGCTCTCCTAAGGCCCAGCAGCTGGTCCTGCACACTTTACGGACTGTGCAGGTTAAAGTCAATGAATGCACACAAAGACCATGCATGTGCACTCACACACTTGCAAACACTGAACCTTATATTTTCAAGAATAGTTTTACAAAGCCTGTGTTCTGAAAAACATATACATTTTTTGTAATGATAGCCTAGCAAAACATGTCTTTCACTTATGAGAAGAAAAACAATACATCTCTTATCATTCTCTCTCACCAGTCCAAAATGAAGACAGCCCATCACAGCATTGTAGGACCCCTGCTGAATATGCTCAGGTCCCTGCACCTGGAGGTTCAGGATGAAGGTAAACACACCGGGTGCATTAATGAACGGGCTAACCTGGGCTACAGCCCCAGGGCCTCCACCATGGGGGGGCCTCTAAAAATTGAAAATAATTATGTAGGCTAATGAACACGGTAATACACATGACGCTACACTACAGTGACATCTGGTGGTAAAAGTGATGGGGATGGTGTGACACCGAGAGCCCCCCCCCCCCCATAGCTTTCATTTTGATACAATGTAACAAAATCACACCAAAAATATCCAACACGCAGCTTAGTAGATGGCACACAAAGCGACAGGCAAGACGACACATAGACATAATAGTTAGCAACAATCAAGCGTTCACACCCAAGTGGCGTTGTAATTGTTGTGATGTAATTGTGTGTGCATGTGTGTGTGAGTGCTTGTTGGCTCATTAGCAAAAATGAAATGCACATAGTTAATCTCAGGCCTACATACATTAAATAAATAAATGGCACAGAGATGAATCAGTTATTTGCTTGCAATATGTTTGATTTGTTGCATAGCCTATGGAACAGTTATTACTAGCACTAAGTGAAGTATTGTGCTGATGTAATTGTGTGTGTGGGTCAGTATATGTTGGCTCATTTGCAAAAGTGAAATGCACATAATTAATGGTACATACATTGGTACATACAATGGTATAAATAAATGGCACAGAGCCAAAGATGACCTTGTATTGAGTTTTTATAGGCAAAATATAGTGTGTCAACCACTTAGGGATGGGGGGCTCATAAAGTCCTGTAGTGGGGGTGCGGGGTGGGGGGGCCTCATAAAGTTCTGTAGCCCAGGGGCCTCCAGTGATGTTAATGCGCCCTTGCCTGCAGGCAGAGCAGATATTTAAAACCTGATGGCATTAAACTTTTGCTTTGACTCATAAATGGTGTTTTTTTGTAGTAAAACTCTGAAATTACAGATAAAGTTACAGATAACGCACTTGTTTTTGGAAAAAATTGCTAACCTTGTGCATCTCTCTGGCAGCTATTAATCTGATTTTAGAGCTCATGCATTTTGATGTAAGGCCGATGTTGCTCAGAGGCCTGGTGACTATGCTGAGACCTACTAAGGAAGACGTACAGCAGCACCAGCTCACAGAAGGTGACACTTTGCTGTTTGATGTCTGTTGTTTTTGTAAAAATGTAGCAAGTAAACTTTCTTACTACTGACTGATGTAGCAACCCAATTAGTGACAATTAATGGTGTCTATTTCAGTAATGCCTGAAGCAGAGGTGTAAATGTTTACATTAACACAAGTACTTCAATTAATATGAAAACATTTTTTCAGTAAAACCTAGCTAACTTACATGCTGATATGTCATGTAAAATCCCACCAGCGGCTGAGGGCAACAAAATGACTGGGTCTCTGTCTGTGTTTGTGCAACAAGCTGCAGCAGCAAAAACTATACGGTATGGTCCTACATATAGCTTACACATTGTGAACATATTACCCAAACAATTTATGTTGCCAGTAAACTACTTTAATGACTTTAATTGTCTGTAAATTTGCACTGTAATATTTTATAATGTTTAAGGTTGTTAGCTGAAGAAAGTAAAGAGGTTTCTCGTGAGCTTCTCTCTATTGGAATGATCCAGCATCTTCTGTGCATTTTGGGCAACAGAGAACACATTGATGCTCAAATACAAGCCAGTCTGGCCTTGAAGGTACACATACAGTATGGTTTCATATACTTTTACACATGCTTGCCTTCCAAGGACAATACATTCTGCCGTGTAATGTATACACACTGTTGAAGAATCTCTCATGAGTGTGCAAAAGTCAAAAAACAAATACCTTACACTGTATGGACTGCTCACCCACCTTCTTGTAATCTAAAAAAGTCCACTAGGTTTAAAAGAGAATGATGTGTCAGTATCCAGGAAATAGCTCAGCAGTGGGAGCACAAATATAAATAAAGCAGATTTCTTGTTGTGTAAATGTTGTAGATTTTATCACTGCTGTAGGTTTACTATATCACTTAATGCAAACCTTCATACACAACACATAAGCACACTTTCATACTAACCATTAATGTCTGCCTTCATCTCTGCCCAGCTCTTTGTTCAGTCGTTTCCAGTTGTTAAGGAACATGTGCATAGAGTCATGGGCAGTACACTGTATGAAGCCTTCATGGTAAGATGTAATAACTTATAATACTGTGATCGTAGTGGTCAGTGTGGAAGCTGTTGGAAGGCGCTACTTATTCAAACACCTTCTCTCTGCAGAACAAAGCTGAGGCGCTGTACATGAATATAGATGAAACACAAGCAGCGATCCTGCTGTCAGCAGAGGTTCAAATAACTGAAGGTAATGATTTATAGTGAGTTTATCTCTTCTTATTTTGTTTGGTCTTTATTGTCTGTGTGAGTGAGAGTGACTCAGTGTTTTTCTTGTCAATCTTTGTTTTTCAGTTTTGGATGGTAACAACTCTGAAGGCTGACAAGAAGAATCATTTATAAGAATAATCATTTTAATGATGCAGATGTTTTTTTTGTAATCAACTTTTTTTATTGATTTATACAGCTTGCAACGCTACAATAAGCCACTTCATAATAATGATTAATGATGCAGATGTTTGAAATAAAAACAAATGGTGTGAATGATGTGTTTGTGTTATTATTAACCTGTGCTGTTTACCTGTTTGATTTAATAATTTGTGAAATTATGACAAAGAAGTTTTGGATTTCAGATATGTTTTTATCCATGATCCGTTTTGATACAGGATAACAATAAATGGATATTCCTCTGCTGACAATATATTAAATAAAAGCAGACTTTTACACCAAATAATTGTGACAGGGTTTTTTAATGTTCCATGTTTATACATTTATAAATACTAACTTACATATTGGTATTTAAGATATGAACGGCTAAAATAAATATATCCTGTAATCTAGGAAAATATGAAACAACTTGAACAGTGTAAACAGACGGTATAAGAACTGCATTATTATTTTGACCCTCCAACCGGAGATGACGCCACGCGCAGTCCTCTGTTTCCTCGCATCTGATTGGACGAACAGTGACTGGGAGTTTTTAACGTGGCGGGAGCCAAAATCAAGCCATGAGGTAAACAAGGCTAGTCCTGCTGTGCGAAGAGAGAAATGTATTAGAAAGTCGCTTCATATGGAATTTGACTATGAGCAGGTTACGTTCAGCGATGCAGAAAGGCAAGAGAGCCAGTCAGGAAATGGCAGAAACTGTAAAAGTGAAGTCAAAGTCAACCGTGAAAAAAGGTAATGCACCACATGAATGTTATAGTATTTAAGACTCAGTTTGCTACTTCACGCATCATTAGAGGGACACATATTATATAACCCTGCTCGGTATAATGCATGAACAGCCACGCAGTACACAGTTGTGGAGATAATGCCACATTTCTGTAGAATCAGTATATTGATTGATCAAAGTTGTTCTTTTCACAGGCTCACAAATTATAATTCAAAGCTCCATCTAGAAAATCTAAGCTTTAATCTGTGGGGTCCTATGCAGATATGTGTGTGTGTGTGTGTAAAAATCTTGTACTATTGAAAAAACAAAAAACTTCAAATAACATCTCCTGTCAAATACAGAATATTTTGATATACCAACGTTGGACATAAGATGTTTCCTCCTTCACAGTAAAGTCCATTGTCAATGTTTATGCTCTGAAGGCTTCAACTTTTCTCATCACACCTTTGTTAGTTGTATACTGGACAGAGATTAGCATGCAGATGTGATGATAAGATTCCTATTCGTATGTTCATGCCTTGAACTCAGATTTTTGATGTACTCATGGTTTTGGTGAGTGCAAACATAACTAAATGTGTACTGTTTCCAATACGTTTGTGTTATTGACAGTGGCCTAGCTCCCCCAAGTGGAAGGAGGTTTTTCAAACAGCATTAACAAAAAATGTCTCCTACACTTTATATTTTATTGAAATAACATCCATGTTTCCTCCAACATAAAACAACATTAAAAACTTCACATCAAAGTCACAAAGTGCAATTTTCCTTTTAAAAGGTTTATTTAGATTGAATGAGAATAGTGTTGTTTATGGTTCTTTAGAGAAAACACTGAACGCTGCTTCACCCTCCACGTACCACACTTTCTCTGATCCTGCTGATGTGGTGCTGCTGAGGTCTCAGCTCCTGAACTGGTACGACAAGGACAAGAGAGAGCTGCCATGGAGGACTCTGGTAAAAAACATGGCTTTTTTTATACACAGTGTCTTTATTATAGTATAAGTACAATGTTTAAGTGATTTTACTGTTGCATATTGTAAATGCAGTGAACAAATAGAAACTCTCTTTTTATATTTTAACAAGGATATTCTCATGATCCTGTCAGAGCCGTGTCTCACATCATTTATTGGTCACACTAAAATGACACCAACATGTCTTATAAAATGCTTTTTTGTCAAATTCTCTATTTTCATTTAATTGTCAGTGCAAATTATTGTCAGTGCAATTATTATTAATGAATAGAGTTTATTCATTACCTTTTCATTTATATGTCATCTCAAATCTCACAAATGTCATCTGTATTGCAAATAAACCTCAAGATTATATTGCCTAGACTTAAATCATTTTTCCAATTAAGAAAAAAAGCCTCCATTTACTACCTACAGCAGTAGGTCAGTCACGCAGTCAGTATGACTCAGTGACTTCCTGTATTTCTCTGACAGGCCATGACAGAGCCAGACCTCAACATCAGGACTTATGCAGGCAAGAAAAAATATTTGTTACATATTTACATATAACTGCAGCTGACACCTGTTTATGTTACGAGTTTAATGTGTTGTTTTTTTCTTTGTTTTTTAATAGTGTGGGTTTCAGAAATCATGCTGCAGCAGACCCAGGTTGCCACAGTAATAGGCTACTACAACAAATGGATGAAGGTAGGCCAACTTTGAGGAATTTACTACATTGAAATACTTTTATATTATATTATACCGATATTAAATATAGCAACAGTAATGCACTCTTTTACTTTCTCTCTCGACTCTGTTCAAGCGGTGGCCCACAGTGCATGATCTTGCAGCTGCAACATTAGAGGTAAATAAATAACTAAAAGCAGTAAAGATGATGGTGATTTTGAAATGCTATTGAATTCAAATTAAATGTATTGACCTTATTTGAGTAGGAGGTGAATCAGATGTGGGCGGGCCTGGGCTATTATTCACGAGGAAAAAGACTGCACGAAGGAGCTCAAAAGGTCTGTGTTATACTTTGTGCTTCTAATACATCTGCATCAAACACCAGATGAAATGCTGCGTTCTTCATTAGCTTAGTGCCTCAGTGGTTGTATTTTCACTTGTATGTTTGTTTCAGTGCTCGGTGTTAAAAGTGTTGTTCCTGTTCTGTTTCAGGTGGTGTCAGAGCTTAAAGGACAGATGCCTCGCACAATTGACAGCCTGCTGAAACAGCTACCTGGAGTGGGACGCTACACTGCTTCAGCTATAGGCTCTATTGCATTGGGCCAGGTCAGTTATCACATACACACACACACACACACACACCTGCAGACATGCACATCTGCATACATGCACATTTGCACCAGAGCTAAATGTGTTGTCTTTGAGCTAGAGCTGACTTTAAGGCCTTATGCTGCCTCATTTTTGATTGATGACTGAAATGATCCCTGTTGCCTAGGTTACGGGAGCAGTGGATGGCAATGTGATTCGGGTGCTTTGTCGCCTGAGGGCCATCGGAGCTGACAGCACGAGTCCTGCAGTAACAGAAGCACTTTGGTGAGATTAAATTCCAAACTAATCTCATTATGGCACTTGAATTTTGACTTTGACGGACAATACTTTACTTTTTACTTTAATTTAATATCTATGAATGCTACTGTGATGAATTGGCAAGAAAAAAAACAACAAGCAGTGTGGTACATTCATATCTGCACAAAACTATCAGAAAAGTTTACTTTCAGTCAAAAAAGATAGACACTCTCTCAGTTTGCAACTCTAATTGTTGGATTATGTACCAAATGCTGCAGTCTACTCTCACTTTTCTTTTCCATGTCTTGTTTTAATGAACTGAACTTTACAATCAGCTAATTTATGTGCTCAAAGCATTGACAAATAAAGAATGAAATATAATCATCACTCTTTGTAAACCATATCAATGTAGTTCAGAAGTTTCATTTAATACTACTTCATAAATGTTCCAGAGATACTATCAATGTGCAGTGATACATTGCACCTGTTTTTTTTTTTTTTTTTGTGAAGATCTGTTAATTGGAATGGAGATTGCATGTCCAGTGTTGTCAGTTCAAGTGTCCCAAAAAGGATGTCCATACATCCATACATATGATTTTCACCCTTTTTAAAGCCATGGTAGTAAAAAGTGATGAACATTGATTTGAAACAATATTACTAAACAATCTGAAAGAAAAAAACAAGCAGAAAAAGAAAAACAGAATTGTGGCTTTTAGAAATGTTTACCTCGTTTATTTCAGGAGTCTGGCTAATGCGCTAGTCGATCCTGAGAGACCGGGGGACTTCAACCAGGCCATGATGGAGCTCGGGGCTCGAGTCTGCACCCCAAAAGGACCCCTGTGCAGCCAGTGTCCCATACAGACTCACTGCCACTCATATTCCAAGGTAGAAACTAGTGTTAGCCAGCATGAGTGAGTCATGGTTATAGTTGATGGCTTGCAACTTTTATTGTGAAAACACAGAAGAAACCAGAGCTAACATGGACCATTCATGTGTTAGACCACAGTGGAAAGGTTATGCTTATACCTTGTGTGTGTGTGTGTGTGTGTGTGTGTGCGCAGGTTAATGCCAGACAAAAGAAAAGCTCCAAGAAACTGTTGGCAAAGCTTGACAGGAAGACGACAGCCCTGCCTGATATAGAAGACTGTAGTAAGTGTCCATCCTCCTTTGCTCTCTGTCAGAATTTCATCGAGTCATGATGTTAAAGTACTTTTCTCTCTCTCCTCTCTCTCAGTGAACAGTGAGACATGTCCATTGTGTCCGTCGGAGCCCTGGGACGATGAGTTGGGTGTTCAGAACTTCCCCAGAAAGCCAGCGAAGAAGCCGCCCCGAGTGGAGCGAACTCTGACCTGTGTGGTGATCAGACCTGGAGAGGAGGGAGAGTACAAGTACCTGCTCACACAGAGACCAAACAAAGGTCAGTACCTGCAGTGTTGGGACATCGGACACTGGTGTGGAATCTGTGTGTGGTCGCCAACACCAGGAAAATCACGTCTCAACTGCTTAACAAAATCACACAAAAACATTCTGTTAGATTTTGCACGTTTTTAAAGGAAACAAAGACAAAAGAGACAAAAAGACAAACCATTTTTTGTATTGGCAGGTTTGCTGGCAGGCTTGTGGGAGTTTCCGAGTCTTCTGCTGGAGGGAGAGAACTCGGAGATTAAACAGAAGAAGGCACTCTGTGCTGAGATCAGAAGGATACTGGGAACCCATTTGACTGAAGGCCTCTTCCAGTATGTGGGAGAGGTAACCTAGATCTACCACCTATCATGCACACCTTTTATATGCAAATAAACTCTTTCTAGAGCTGTTTAACAACCTTCTTACAGATCCTGATCATTTGTTTGCAGGTGGTGCATATCTTCTCTCACATCCATCAGACATACGTGGTTCACAGTGTGTGTTTGAAGGACACTGATGCACAAACACAGACTGAAAATGTACAGTGGCTCTCTAGATCTGCTCTGCAGGAAGCTGCTGTGTCTACAGGAGTGAAAAAGGTTTTTTAATTTTGTGTGTGTGTGTGTGTGTGTGTGTGTGTGTGTGTGTGTGTGTGTGTGTGTGTGTGTGTGTGTGTGTGTGTGTGTGTGTAGCCCTGCTGTGTAATTGGGGTTAGTAGTGCACTTGATTATCACTGACTGAAAACATGGTTTTGCAAAAACAGTCTATGTCCCCAAATGCACTTCTGGTGCCCCAACAAGAGAGACTTCTTGGGCCAAAAAGATTAATTAAAATAGGAAGTAATGTGAAATATTATAAAAACAACAAAAATAAAAAGACATCCTGTGGTTGTCACGATTACTAAATTGGATCTCAGAGGATGTGGAGTGCAGTTGCAGCTGGTCATTTAAGTTTATTTTGGCCACATTTAGTTCATGTGTTGTCTCTGTGAACAATATAAGAATGAGATCAGCATGTCAACTCTCTTGCAGATTGTGAAGCTCTGTGATTCTCTGGACAGCCAAAAGAAACAGGCCTCTAAGGTAAGTGTTTTTATATATTCATATAATCCCTGACAAATGACAGATTTGACCTCGACTTTTGTTTCTGCTCTTCCCTCTCAGGATGGAAAAAGGCAAAAGCACACTGGACTAAAGAATGAGAAGAGACAACAGACCTCAAAAAAGCCCAAACTGAGTGCAGCGAACGGCACTAGCAGGCAGCTTTCCCTCAGCTCCTTCTTCAAGACAGTGAAAGAAGAATCTTGTTAAAGTCTGACATGGTGCATTTCCTTACATATGTGCCTTTTTGTCAAAGTGTCACTGCTATGCTGTAACATTTAAATATAATGGTTTCATGGTCTCATCAATGAATACATGAAGTCCATCCAGTTATTTAAATTGACAATTTTAACAGTGAACCTCTGTGACACAGAGTACAGAGTGTGATACAGTATTGGGGGAAAAAGGAACAATTAGTATATTGCTCCTATGATATTCTGTAGGGATTACACTACATTTTTAACAACCTCATTGTAATAATTCTTGCTTTTTGCTTTAGCATACAACATCATAAAATGTATTGCAGCCTTTAAGTCATTTCATGTCAGCTTACTACATGTTTTAATTAAAGGCTCAATAAAAAAGCTTTGGGGGGAAAATAGAGAAAAACTTGGGAGAACAGTGTCAGGATGCAAAACCCCCCCACTGGTTTTCATACCTGCTGATGGCATGTGTCCTTCCATTCGAAACACTTTTATTCTCTACATTTTTATGTTTGAAGAACTGAATTGAAGAATGTGATATTATGTACTTGTACTGTGTATAGCCTTATGGTAGTATTACATTCTTTCCTTTTTTAATAAAATATGACATTTTTATGACAACTTATTTTTACATTTTTTGTGATATGTTTGCTATGTTATTATTTTTCCAAGAAGAGAAGAGAATATTTTGGAACATATCAGAAGAATCGGTTGTGGGTTGTTTTACACAACTATTCCATGCCTTGGATGAGACAATGATAATTTACTGTTACTGAGCATAACAGATGGTATTGTCTTGTATGTCACTAGCAATCTATATTAATATTATATACACATAATAATATCACATACACAAATGTCACCCTCTATAACAGTATTTATAGTTTAAACTCATTTGAGTAGGCAGACTGAACGTTCTCCAAGAATTGTGTGGTCTTGGTGAGCAAACAGTTTTATATATAACTTTATTTGACTAGGTAACTTGTCTCCAGTTGGACAAAATTATTATTATAAATTAAAAATACACCCAGTGCAATTTATACATATGTAATGATACAAAACTGAGGCAACAAATAAACATACAGGGAAACAGCGCCCTCTACTGTGCTGAGTCAGTATCAGCTGAAGCGAGAGTTGACAAACAGGAAGTGATCCAACTCTGATTTTCTTCACTTGGATTGGATTCAAAGTTACTCAGCTGGAAGTCTAATTCCTCATTGTACCTCTGTGTTCTTAATGTAATGAGGTTTAGTTTAACCTACGCCTACGGCTACTTGCAGCTGTGTTTCAGTCTCTCGTCATTCATTTCTCGCCGAGAGAGCAGCTGGATTTGGCTGCAAATGTGCTGAAAGTCGAACTTTGGTTGCTAAAAATTATTTGCCAAAGTTTGAGGTGTAGTCCAAAAGTTCTCCAGCTCCATCACTGACTATAAAATCTGCATTTTGCAAGGTGAGCTTTAGTGAATCGATTTTTTGCCTATACACACGTTTTAATATATTTTCTGCAAATGTACAGTCATTAACATTATTCATGACTCCAGATGGCTTCTGCGTGGGAAAGCGTGCTGTCTCTACACCAGAAGATAGTGGACAATGGAGGTATGATTATAAATTATCTTACGTATCCAATTAACTTTATAATCAACACACTTTGTCGAAACTTTTTTTTATTTGTTTTTATTCAAATTTTAGTTTTTAAATTGAGCTCTTACTATTCCTTTATTGTTTTTATTTATTATTATATTGTGTGTGATTAGGCTACAGTATTTTAATAACTGTGCTTTATAAATAAAACTTGACTTGAAACTAATGCCTCCTGTTGTGGGGGAAAAACTCCAAGTATGCTAAAACAAACGTGTGTGTGTGTGTGTGTGTGTGTGCTGAGTGTGTGGGAGTGGTGACCTGCAGATGTGCTCCCCTGCTCCTCTTCACAATGACTGCTTTGTGGCTTAGCCTGATAGTATATGTCACATGGTTTGCAACCGCGCCACTTTTGAGATTATTTGATCTTGTTACAATCATTTTTGTAATACACGGATGGGATTTGAAGGAGCTGGGGGACCCAAACTGAGAGAGGGCCCCTAAGAATACTGTCTTTTGTTTGTCCTTAATTGCATGTTTATAAAAGATTTATGCTTTCTGACTCAGTATTTTGTTTACATTCACACAATTGGATGCATGACAGGCCATCTAGGCTGAAGTGGAAGAAGACAAACTGTAAAAACATTTTCTGTGCAGGCTGAACAAAAATTCCTTTAAAAAAAAAAATTAACTTGGGGCTCCTTCATGTTCCAGACAAGAGGACTGACCCGTGGCTGCTGATCTACTCACCCGTCCCTGTGGCACTCATCTTCCTGGTCTACCTCTGTGTGGTCTGGGCCGGCCCTCGTCTGATGAAACACAGGGAACCCGTTGACCTCAAAGTTGTTCTCATTGTTTACAACTTCGCCATGGTCGGCCTGTCTGCCTATATGTTCTATGAGGTGTGTGTGTTTGTGTGTGTGTATGTGCTGCTTTTGAGTTCAGTAATGATCAAAATACTCAGTTTTCCAGCTCCTGTTAGAGTTTATGAGCAAGGTGTCATTCTTTTTTTATATTTATCAGTTCCTGGTCACTTCGTGGCTCTCAAACTACAGCTACCTCTGTCAGCCTGTAGATTACAGCACCAGCCCACTGGCAGTGAGGGTAAGCAAGTTTCTCACTTACATTTAGCCAATCAGTACTAACATAGTACAGTTTTCATTTCTGCATTCTGCCGTTGTTTTGCTCCCCCTAGATGGCCGGAGTCTGCTGGTGGTTTTTCTTCTCCAAGGTCATAGAGCTCAGCGACACGGTACATATTTTGTTGAAAAATTATCAGCATCAGTGAAAGCCAGATGTGCAAGAATGCAGAATTGAAACTTTTAACATTCTCTACTGCTTCACTTTCCATGAGCAGCTATTTTTCATCCTGAGGAAGAAGAACAGCCAGCTGACTTTCCTTCATGTCTACCACCATGGCACCATGATCTTCAACTGGTGGGCAGGAGTCAAGTATGTGGCTGGAGGCCAGTGTAAGTTAACTATTGTAATGTACTATATGCACCATACTTACAGTGGTTATTGATGGGTATGGTCAGAAAAGTGCCACAATGCTCCATTGTTGTCTAAAAATGATGTACTGGGTTACACGTTCCATCATTATCATGAATATGGGCATTGTAGTTTATTTTCAGTCACTCCTGCATTCACAGTCTGCTAAGTACTCACTTGGCTAGAGCACCAAATGTGTATTAATGTGCAGCTTTCCTCCTGTTTGAGTGAGGTTTGTGAAATGCTACAGTGCCCAGCTGTTTCAGAAAGTTACTTAACTCTTTTTAAAAATGGAAATATATGAGGGGGGAACCAAAAATTCCCCGAAGCTATCAATAGTACAGGAGTAGGTTGTAGTATCTTCCACTAGGTAGCGTATGCCTACAGCTCAGTGAAGATAGAATTGGGAAGGAGCGCTGGACGCAGTGACACAAGAAGACTACAGAAAATATTTCCAGGAATTTGAGATCACATCTCAAGGAGAGTAATTTGAAGAGGATTAGAAAGGTACTGAAAGATTTATAATGATAGTTTTTTGGGGTCGTTGTTTTTTTTCTTTCTTTTATACAATTCTAGGAATTTTTTGGGTCCCCTTGGCCTATTTTTAAAGATTTATGTCTTCTGTAGAGACAAATGTGCTTGGTGCTGAGAGCAATAGACAGGGCACGAAAGTTTGAAACCACTGAGAGACACAGACTGACACAAAGTTGATTCTGGTCTTTTTATATGTTTGCTACCCAGCAAGAGAACTGGAATAATGCCAAGTGTTATCCTTCAATTATTACTTCAATTATGTGTCTACTCCTGTGAAAACACCCCTCAGCTAGACACTGAACTTGAGCTTGATGAATAAGGATTTTTGAAGGACGCTGCAGAGAGTCAGTGATTTAGGCTGGTATTTATTCACCTTTTAATTTGACTGTTTTTATAGCAATCATAACAGGCATCCAGTTTTGCCCAGTGGAGCTTAGGACAAAGTGAGGTAGATTTTCTTCAAGGTTATGTGTGCACTTAAAGTATGATTTTTTTAATTGTGTGCCAAAACTTAGTGTAGAAAAACAACCCAACAGAACGCCTGCTAACAGAGAAAAAATTAAAAGAAACTAACAACAACAGAGCTGTAAAAGTTGAGTTCAGCTCAGTTCAGATCTTTATTGTCCCTCAAGGCGAAATTTGATTTGCAATAGAGGACAAAAACACAAACACAACATGCAAGAGGACACAGGATATTATTCACAACAGTCACAGCAAACAACCCCCCCACCCTCAAAAAATGTGTTCGCTAAAAGTATCAAACCAAAGTAGACAAAATATGTCAAAACTAAAGCGGGGAGCAGGAAACATTTCATTCCAGGAACAAGAAGTCAGTTCTCCAATATCTCAGAAACTCATAACAACGTACCCTCCATCATATCAATGCTCTCTGATCTAATGTTTAGATGTATATTGTTATAAAAGTATATTACATTGTCCAAAGTCTCAGAAACTGTAGTGTCTTTTTGTGTCAGTCTGCTGCCTCACTCTGTTAGAGATTCATTCTTAAAACGTATTTAAAACAATTCATGACTTATTCTAAATCTATTTTCTCATTTTTTTTAGCTGTATTAAATTTTAATACTCAAAACAATGTATTATTTCATTTCTACCATGACCTTTTTTTTATCATCTGTCTATTTGTACCACATCACACAGCCTTTTTCATCGGCCTGGTCAACACCTTCGTCCACATTGTGATGTATTCTTACTACTGCCTGGCTGCGTTCGGCCCTCACATGCAGAAGTACCTTTGGTGGAAGCGATACCTCACCTCTCTGCAGCTGGTGAGTTCCTCTTGCTCCGTATGAGACTAGCTGTACACACTCACTCTGTGTTTGTCAAGCATCATACACCAACGTGAACTTTCTTTTTCGGCCTCTCCAGATGCAGTTCATGATGTTTCTTCTGCACACGGGTTACAACCTGTTCACGGACTGCGACTTCCCCGACTCCATGAATGTAGTGGTGTTTGGTTACTGTGTCACTCTTATCATCCTTTTCAGTAACTTCTATTATCAGAGCTACCTCAGCAGGAAGAAGCAGAAATAAAATGTGGAGGTGATTTTTATACGCATAAGCACACTAAGGTTTTATGAGAGGCACTGACATGACCTAGACACAGGAGTGTTGTGTCAGCTGGAGGGATTTTGTTTCCTGTGTATGCAGTACTTACCTGGGTCCATTAGAGGGCACAACATGCCCACAGTCTACATGTTTTTTCTCATGGTGCTCATCATTACCTGTCAGATAAGCTTTACAGTCAAATTTGTTTACCATTATATAAATATGTTATAGACATATCAATGTTTATTTCCGGCATTTTCTGTATTGGTCATATAGGTCAAACACACAGTCATTCAATTATTTATTTCTTGAAATGACAAACAAATTATTGTTGTAAACAAACTGTACATTTTATACATATAATAATATTATAATAATAACAATAAAGTAGGTTGGTTTTTCTGCATTATTGCAGAATTTATGAGCCCAAACCCTCCTCCAGAGATAAATCCAAAAGCAAAAAAAAAACAACAACAAAAAACACATAACAAGATACAGAAATGCAAACACATTTTTTTCACTGCTAAAACAACACAGCAAAATGATATATTTGTCTCTACACTTCAGTCTGAAATAGATTGAAAGATGTAGATTGGAGAGAGAGAAAAACACATGAGGATGGAGAGGATGTTTCATTTGAAGTCCTTTCAGAAGTTTTTTTTTAGCATTTAACGTTTATATATTAAAGCTGAAAAACTATGTGTGTAAACTTGGTCTGATTGTACTGCAAGTGTGCAAGTCTTAGCACTAATGTAATGAAGTCGATCATTGTACATGATTTGTAATTGGCCAATAAAAGTGATTCTGAATCTGAGAAAGAAAGCCTGTGGATATTCTTCAGCTCCCTCGTCACTACAAAATAAGGCAGGACAAAAAAAAAGACAACTTCATTATAACATTATAATTTCCTTGAATCATGTTGTTTGCACAACATATCTGAAGATAATTATTACCAGAATAGAAAAGCAGAAAATACGTTCATTTCTCTGCATCCAATTATGTTTATTTTGAAAGACTTTCCTCTGATCTCTGACCTTTTGTCTTTTGAGTTACTTGATAAATTCTCTTTTTGTTTTTTTTAAATTCACATAATACAAGGGAAACAATGGTGATGATTGGTTGCAAAGAGATATCTTCAAAACTTTGTAATAAGGGGGTTGGGATCCACTGTTCTTACCTACTTGGAGTATTAGACAGATGTAATTAGCATCTTGACCAATCAGTGTTGGGTAATTAAGTTGTCAATCACATTGCTGTATGTTAAACTGACTTAAAAAAAATGTTTATATCTGTTTCACCTTTATGGCTCTCATCCAACCTGGCACCTAAGTTGATTAGACTGAACTATAAAATTATTTCAATACAGTATGTGACCCATATCGAGAAAAACAGAGAAACGGGAACAAGAGAAGAGGTGATCCATGTGTGTGCAAATGCATCTGGAAGGAGTTGGAATGCAGAGGAGTAGAGTAGGTGTGGTGAAGTGCGCCCTGCTCCAGTGTTGCTCTTATGTCTCTGTGTAGACGGAGGAGATGTGGCTCAGGCTGCGTTCAAAGCTGCCCACCTGGAAGAAAATGCTCTCCTCTGGGCTTGAAGAGAACTGGCACCCTGCTCCACCTTGCAGCTCCTGGGTCAAGCTGAAGCCTGGAATAGACATGATGCAGTGCAGCATTTTCAGATATTTTGTCAAAATCCCTCAGTTGAGCTTTGACATTCTGGTATATAGATCCGAGGTAGAAGCATTATGGGATGCATGGCCTCACCTGCAGAGCCAGTGTTGCTAGTAGACATGTGGAAGCCATTGTGCTGATGGGAAGCGTAGGCTTGTGAATCTCCTGGGACGTGGACACCACCGACCGTCTGCTCCATCCTGTAGGAGTCTCCGAAATGGAAGCAGCTCTGAAAGCTGCCTTGGTATTCTAGGAAACGAGAGAGGATGTAGAGGAGCGGGGAGGAGAAAGAAAGGAGAAAAATAGAAGCCAGACTTGATCGACTGCCACAAATCTCTATGGGTGATTGTTTCCAAGGTCAGTAAGCGTCCGCTCCATCCAGATGAAACTTAATGTGGATCTCAAATTATGACAATGCTGTATTTTTGTTTGCGCTAACTCGTCTCAGTTTGTACTCAGAATCGACCGCAGGAGTCACGATAATGGGAAGGCAGCCTTTCCTGGAGCAGTTTTACGCAACTCCCTGACCACAGCATGGTTACAGAGACGTCCATATGTAGTCTTTACAGGGAAAACAGTGTTTAAAGCATTAGGAAAAGGCTCTGGAGTGACAGCTGAGCCTGCCGTGTTTGGGCACTGAGACAGCTGAATACATGAGCCAGCGTTTTGTTGGCTAATTCAGCGCAGGGGAAAGGCTTCCGGCATGTGGTTTTCCCACTCTGTCTCTACGACTCTAATCTCTCTCTGTCCTAAAAATGCTCTGACAGAGCCACAGGGCAGTATCACTGCTCTAAGAGACAACTTCCTTTCTTTGAGTCCTTTCATGTGGGTTTGGTAGTACAGTGAGGGTTTCAAGAGCGATATAGGAATGTTAAGAATTGTATTTGCATGTAAGTATTTTAAAATAAATTCTATTGTAGGAAGTTAAATAAAAGTAAAAGATGAGCTACACGTAATTGAATCACCTGCCACAGGAAAAAAATCTGGATATTAAATTGATGTACCAATAAGAAAATTCTAATGAAAGCCAAAGTTACTGAAAAGTTAGTTTTGCTGCATTCAGCCTGATGTCTTTAGGTCAGTCTTACCGTCGTTGGCAGGCTGATGGTGGTGATAGTGAGAGAAGGTCTTGTGGTGAGGATGGATATGCTGTTTCTCCAGTGAAGGAGGAGGGGTCCCTGTACCTTGTTTCATCCCAGGAGACAGGAGGGGACCCGACACTCTGGAGGAGACACAGAGAGGAGGGATGAAACATACATTCAAAGCTCTAAATCCATCATTCATTCCTTTTGAGACAATCTCAATAATTTCTCAATAAAATGCTTCATGTATTATGACATCCCTATCAAAGCCGGGACTACATGCTGGCCTGCCAACCACATGATCCGACAAACCCAGTGGAGCAGTTAGTGATCCTTAGCACACAGAAGAAGAAACAGTCCAGGCATGTGGAAACTTGGGCTCCCCACACGTAATCTTCCTCCTACCACATATTATGATCTTAAGTCAACAAACAGCAGAGTGTGCATTCAAGTGAAACATACACATACACATACACACACACACACACACACATACACACACCGCCCACCACTGCAGTAACCCCATGCTTTGTGGCCTGGAGAGAAAAAAAGCACAATAGTGTTTACATTCACGACTTTTGAGTGAAGAAATATTAAGATGACATATTTGTGACTTTGTGGACTCTTAACAGCCTGGAGAACAACTGAGGTTGCAACATCAGCTTATTTTTGTGGATATTGATTATTTAAATAGAGGTTTGTCATTTGATACAGTGGTCACAAATCACATTTAGGAACATAATCTCCAACTTGCTTTCTCTGTGTCAGCCTAGTCAAATATTTAAACGGAGCGCACTCCGTAGTTTTATCCACTCTCAGCGTCTAAGAGTCACACTGTGCGCTGGGGAAACTGCAATCTGGAAATCGAACGAGTCAAAGCAAATGGTGAAATATTAATGTCATACCAGCTGATTGTAATTAGACCATTTAGCATCACAGTTAAGCTGATTGACCATGAAAAACACAGAGACAGAAATGAATGATCTACAGCATGTTTCAGTGAGCTTTTGCAGAAGCTTTCAGCAGCATGTGAGACAGGTCTACATAACATCATATTGTTTAACATGAAAAGTATGGTGTTATCATGATGATTATTGTTATCATTATTTTAGTTATTACTGTAAAGTATTTACAACAAGAGACTACAGAATCTGGGAAAATAACATGCATTTAAATGGGCACATCACTTCAAAGTTATAATTTTATCATTACATTAACATTTTTAGAACATAAAGCACTTCTCGGTCACAGCAAGCATACTGTGTGCAACATGGCACAAGTCTGAATTGTATGTTGTCAAAATAAGGAAATAGTTTGACATTTTGTGAAATATGCTTATTTGCTTATCTGCTGCTGGAGGTTAATACCACTCATATCTTTTCAATATGAAGCTATAACCAGCAGGTGGTTAGATTAATTTAGCTAAAAGACTGGAAGCAGAGGGAAACAGCTAGTCTGGCTTACTAATCAACAACGTTATATCTGGTTGGTTTGTTCCACATAAAATCACCAAACCCAAATGTATTAAATAACAGGTTATACAAATTAAATGTGTTTATTAGTACTGGTAGGCAGATTTCGCTATATCGGTAAGGGCCAGGCTAGCTGTTTCCCCTCTTTATGCTGAGCTAAGCTAAGTGTCTTTTGGCTTAATGATCTTTATCTAACTCTTGGGAAGAAAGCAAATAAGTATATTTCACAAAATGTCAAACTAGCGCTTTAATGTAAAAGGCTACAGCAGCACCTATATGTTATGAGATATTGAATATTAAATGTAAATCTTTAGTAAAATCACTCAGTAAACCAGTATGCAGCAGGTCTGGTATTTATTAAAACACTTAAATGTTAAATGTGAAAGTTAACAAGAAACTCAACATGGTCAAAAATTGAATGTTGTACATTTGACATTAACTTAATGAAACAGCAATCTGGTCCAAATTCAGACTGATAGCCAACAGGCCTGCCTTTAAAAAAGGGAGCTGGCCAGTCACCTCCCCAAATATTCAACAGCTACTTAGTACCCTTTCATGACTGCATATCAGGAATGCCAACACATAAACTGCTGCTGTGTTACTATGTGCCGCTGTGCTGCTGAAGCATATGGTTTGCACTAAGCGCTATACGAATGTGATGACAGAGTGTTGCTGGAGGCGGCTGAGCCCTTAGATGACTGCTCATTGCTGGCCTGGCTGGAGCCTACTATATGACCTACTGCTCCATGCATGAGGGACATCCCACCCAGCACTCAGTAGCTGGCAGTACCTTTGTGCAGGGCATTTGGCAGAAGGACTGATGAAGGGAGATGGTAAATTGGTTTTCCTGCCAATGCTGAATTTATTTTACATTTGAGTTAGTAGTGGGATACAGCTTCAGACTCCCAGTGTTTCTGCCTTGACCAATAGAGATCATCATAAAACTGTATGAAAATATGCTTTAGGGTGATCTTTTTATGGCCACAATAAGAGAAGTCATGTTTTTGCTCCTGTATGTCCTTATTTCTGTTTGCTCATACATTTACAAATTAATCTCAGGGAATTTGGTGGACTGTTAGTGGAGTGGCCCTGGGCCAAAGAACATATTATTTTATCTAAACCTAGGATTTCATCATTCTAATAACCAGAATTACCTAAGTACATTTATTCAAATATTTTACGTAAATACTATATGTATATATATATACATATATATATATATATACATATATATATATCTACTATTATTCAAATAGTTGCAGGTTTATTTTCTGTCAGTTGATCAACCACTTGTTGCAACTAAATTCTATTCTACAGTTATAGTTACTGGTTACATTGCAGATAAAAGATAAATAATCAGATTATAAGATATGATAAATTACTATAGAATAAACTATTCAGAACAGTAATTGGCCATTCTGCTGCCAAAGAAACACTTACAGTTTTGATAATTTTAGTACATTCTGCTACTAATCAAAGTATAAATATGAATGCAGGTCTTGTAATAGGGTATTTTATAGTGTATTATAGTGTGTTGCTATTTTTAGTTTGTAAAAGATCTTAAACGTTTCTCCACCACTAGCTTTGAAACAAAGAGAGGGACTTTACAATCCAAAATATGGCAGGATTAGCAAATCAATACAACTTGAAATTTAGGTGATAAATCACAACCACTAGTACAGCTCTGAAACAGACAACAGACTGAAAAACTGTTTGACACTGGATGTTTTCATTCAAGCACGTTCTACTTGTCAAAATGTTAATCTGGGTATCTGATTCAAGTGCACACTGTATGTGGACTGCACTTAACCTTCATGTCCATCTCTACAAAATTGAGGAAGCTTGTGCGGCACCTTAGTCCACTCAGGAGAAGCTAGCTGTTAGCGAGTGTGGCTAATCCACGGGTTGGCACAGACCCAGTGCGTGGCCATGTGTTCCTGCAGAGAGCACCATTCCCTCAGGAGCTGCTGTCAGCACAAACTCAGGAAACAGTTATACTGTTCATATTTTTACAAGCTGCCTCTATGTGCAGCTAAAGTGAATCATAAGCTAATCATTGCCAGCTGCCCCCGGCCATGCTCTCACTAGTCTCTTGCTAGCAAGCTACTCAGGCTGAAGGTATGAGGGGAATCTTTCATATGCCACATTAATCTCTCCCCCGATATTCATCTTCACTGACCATCCAGCATTACTATGCTTTTTCCACCCGGGCCACCCACTTCTGTCCCACTGCAGTGAGAAAGTTGACGGTTGACCTGTGATTCCTGCAGTTAGACTTGTAAGAGATTTTAAGGTGAGGCTATCAGATTGATAGATTTAATTTTATAAATACTGAGAAGAGTGAGGAGTTTGAGAGAGCGTAGAGACATTAGTATACTCTTGTGTGCTGTCTTCTATTGTACATCGATGTGACCTATGTAACCTCTGCTGCAGTGTCAAGATGAAGGATGAGGAAGATGTTGATGTGAGGATTTTTTAAAGGGAGGAGCTTTAACAGTTTATGAGAACTTTGCCTGTTGGTAATGGTGTAATGGGCGCAGTTCTGACTTCCACTTGAGTGGCTCGGTGCATTTTTCTATGAGTAATATGGCAGAGCTGATGTCATTGTGGGAATGAGGTTTGTTCAGCAATGAAGTTCCTGACTCTGGCCTCAGAAATGCTATGACAAGAAGATCAAAAGGACATTTCAACTTAAAGCCACAAGCAAATCTGGACAGAATGACTTATACTCAGGTGCGCAGGCATCAACATCATCACTACTTTGAGTGCAACTGTTGCCCAGGAACATCACTGCTTCTTATATTAAGGAGAAGCTGCCCGTGCCGACTTGGCTCTTTTCATGAAGGCATGATGGGATGGAAAGAAACTACAAGATTCATGAGCAGTTCTGCTCTGCTCCTCGTCCATCTTCCCTTCACCTGCAGCTAACTGTCCCACTAGGGAGCAGGGATCAGACCTTGTCCTCCACAGACCTGACGTTCTCCCACATAACACCCTATGCATGCCCTCTCATCTCCCCCCTTTGCAGCCGACCATTAAGCCTCTCTGATGGATGACGGGGGCTTCTTTGGCGCAGATCGGTGGGAACACTTCTGGTTCTGGTTAGCAAGCTAAAGCTGTGCTTGAGAGACAGACTGCAGCATCCTGGCTAAAGCTAAGCTAAACCTAAGCCAGCCCTGCAGGCCCCAGCCAGGACTCAGGATATTTTTGGGGCCCTGAAAGCTCTTTGTTAGTCCCAGAAAGATAACTGCCCGAAACACAAATGGATCCATCCTTAATCGCCATCCTTCTGGGAGGAATTTGACAGTAAATCATCTGAATCTTTTCTTTGAGTTAACTGTTTGTGTAGACAGGTTAATTGAAGACTACGCATTATTAACTGAGGACCACAAAATGAGTGACTGACCACATGCTGCCATGAGCGACTACCTCAAAAATGTTTTTGTTTTGCTTGTGAGATTGACACTCATTTTCTGGATCATTGGAGAATGATAATAGCTAGGAGACAGACAGTGTAGAGTTACGAGCCGTGAACGTCCCCCTTCAGAGTAGGAACTCTTAATGTAGCTCTGTGCTGTCTCTGCCTCCACTCTAATTCAATTAGCCTGTGTCAATCACTGCCGACATATCAAACCACCTCAGACTAATATTTGCAGAGGGGCTCTAATATCAATACGCAGGTAAAGGCAGTAGACTCTCCCCTCTGCAATTATATAACCACATATGGCCGAAGCAGTGAATGACAACATTTACCACCCATCTCTCTGTGAGCGCAGGTCACCGTGGTCGAACAGCCATCTCTATGAGAGAGGCCCTACACACACATGAACACACACACATTCACTCACTAACACACACATGCACTCGTGCCATGCCGATCGCCAAATGTATTTTAACTGGCATATTTTAATATTAGCTTCAGAAAAATGACACTTGTATTTACAAAGTAAAAGGAGTCTAAATGGCCCATTTGAGCCAGGGTAAACACATTTAGCTATGAGGTCAGAGGCTGCCACACTAGAGGCAGGTTAGTTTGATAATTTTGTCAAAATGTTTAATGTCCTGCTAAACCGTTTGGGAAAAACAAGTGCGGCACTGATATTGACTTTGGCAGCAGCCTGTATACTCAAGGCTTTAAACATGTAAATCAAATGCTCCATCTTCAGGCAAATGTAAGTAGACGTTTCATGCCCGGCTAGTTGTAGCTCCTGCCACAAGTCACTTTTTAACTGCTCACCCCGCCCTCCATCTATACTCGATGATGAACAGATAGAGCACTACAGTGTATGTGTGTGTGAACATTCAGGGGAGCTTTTGGGTCAAACATCTTGATTTGATGAAATCTGTAAATTTGGTAATTGCTGCAATTTTTAATGCAGTGTTGTCATCACATCACAAGTATGCAGGAGCTTTAGGTGGGAAAGCAAATGTATACATGAAGAAGGGAGATTACTTATTTGGTCTAATAGGTACTTATGTTACATATGTACGCAGGGGGAAAAGGGGATTATCACTGCTAACTACACACACATATGCACATCAACACACACTTTTACGCATGTAGGGATCCACATTTACCCACACAACACGTTCAGATGTTCTTCATCAAGCACCCAAAGGATCAGACCCAAGTCTCACATCCAATATGTCACCCTGCCCGTGTAACCGCTGTTACAGCATCCCCTACTCAGGTCCTTTTCACTTTCCATTCCTCTCCTCGTGCTGGTAATTGTGCATGCCGCTGAGAAAGAGGCACTGAAACCACAAGGTAATTTTGACAGCGTTCTCCTCCTGCTTTTAAGCCTTGAAACAACACATCACCTTCCAGATGCTTCCAGGGCGACCTGACGTCTCTGAGCGGTGCTCGGACGTTTACATCCAGACGGTTTCACCGCTGCACTGTTTGTGCTGGAAGCCGACCGGTCTGCTGTGCCTCACACTCCAATCACATGTAATCATGTGTGTTTCCTGGATTACTATATGTAAACACCTCTCACTCACACACACTCCCACACACAGAGACACACACAAGCACAAAAGCATGTACGGCTCGAGTAAGAAAGCCATCAAATTTCATTCTGTCATATGCCGATGCTGTATATACGCCCATAAACGTGTATATACACACACAGACACCCAAAGAGCAGACCACAGAGTTAAAAGAAAGTGTGTTTACGTAACATGATCACTTTTGTTACAGGGTTTATGACGCTTGATTCCATCCACTCTTTCTAAATGTTATTAAACTGTAAAAGACTGTTTTCCTTCTCTACCTCCCTGGTTTTCGGCACATTGTTTAGTACAGTACACACTGTGCCTCCTGACGACACTCGGGCTCTGGATCTCTGCTCTGCGGGTTCTCTGGGGAAATCATCGGCACTAATAGGAAACATGCTGTGCCTCACACACACACATATACACACAGATGGGAAAACACATTTACATGAGAAGAGTTGTCCAACCCTGTTGAAGAGTCATTGAGCACATAAGTTGCAGGTTTTTTATGTTCTCAGGTGAAATGTTGGTATCTCTGGTAAGAGGCAGTTTTGTGAAAATGTATTTCAGTGCAGTCTATGACTAATGAATGTATTCTTGTTACCGCAAGTTAATTTCTTAAATTCCTGTGAGCAATGAAATTTACAGTAAATTTATGACAGGACCGAACATAAATACATTTTTGTCTGTGCCAGCAATACTGGTAAATGTTACTAAAATTGCCCCCAGTTTTATTGCCTTCTCTTTAAGTGTCCCCAGAAATAAAGATAGTCTCAGTTATGTGGAGGAAGCATCACCTTTGAATTAGTATGATTTAACACAGCTCATTGTTTGCATTTGATATATGATTAACTAATAAATTAACTGTTTATTACAGTACATGGTAGTATGTAGGTAATATGAATTGTTTGGATATATTTTCTATTTTCAGGGAGAACCTGCTGATTCTTATCCTTTAAGGGTAAAAAAAACTCACAACTTAAGTTGTTTGTTTGTTAAATAAACATTAAGAGATGATCCCATCACACTGCTTTGATAGTTTACTCTCATTACAGTGTGAATCATGTCCAGCCAAGCGATTTGGTCATCGTGCCGGGGCTGTCATATCCAGTAGAGATGGGAGACCTTATGAACACTGACTCGAATGCCAGAAATAGAGCTGGTGATGTGTCACGCTGACCCTGTGGTGACCAGCACAACCCCTCTTCCCATGAGGGGCATCTTAGGGGTTGTAGAGTTCGATTTGTTTCCAGTAAGATAGCCAAATGGGTTTGTCAGCAGGACTGAGAGGTTTAACCTAACATGATCTAAGTGGGTTCGCCCTGTGGTTCTGCGTGGGTTCAGGATGATAAATAGGTGAAGAACAATGGAAACACAGTGGGTCAAAATCAGTGTGAGGATTATTGTATCATCACCGTCATTAATACAGTAAGAAAGTCCAACTGACCTCTGTGTGTTTGTATAGTTATGAGGATACTTACGTTACAATTCGTCATATGTAATAATTTCTGTTTTGTTGTGACAGTGTGGGCGTATTTTTCAGTGACGATGTCGCTCTTGTTTATCTTTATACCCCCAGGTTTTGAAGCTCATATATCTGAGTTTACTCAAGAGGGCATTCAGGAGAAGATTTGATAATGTGGCATTTTCTACTTATTCATCAGAAAATGTTCACAGTTACCAGATTAAATGTTTATATTTACCGTCCATCTGGCACATTTATTGTCCTCACACCCTTACCAGTGACCCAAAGTATCCCAGAGTGACACATCCTGACAGTTAAGTACATCCATAATATACATCTGTGGATGACTCACCCGTCTCTCGTGCCGTCCATGGTAGCCAGCGGAGACAGGTGATGGGGGCTGCTGAGGTCTCGGTCCAGGCGGTGTTGTCGGGAGGGCAGGTCAGTCGCAGAGGCGGGGGCAGAATTGGGGGCAGGGGAGAGGAGCTCCACTGAGGTGCTGTGATGGGGGGTGCTGGAGCCAGCGTACAGGCCTGAAAGACAAACAAAGCTAATTTAGTAAATGTGCCAAATAAACTCGAGGCCCTGTACTCCATCGTTCCTTTGAGCAAATTAAAAGCCATTTCATGGCAACAGGATTTTGTTTTGACAACCTTCATCCAATCAGAGAGTTTTGTAAAATAAAATCTTCTGTGTTTGTGCTGTTTGTAATTTAGGGTACATTGTTTGTACTGCCACGGGGATTGGCCTTGGTTATCCTTTCAGCTGTTTGTTCTTATTACACAATAATAAACTAAAACATTACATGTGTTCGAACTGTGACTTTGAACAGTAGGGCATTTAAAAGAAAGAATAAGGTTACTGGACAGTCTCTGTTTTGTGTGTGTGTGTGTGTGTGTGTGTGTGTGTGTGTGTGTGTGTGTGTGTGTGTGTGTGTGTGTGTGTGTGTGTGTGTGTACATTAATGTTCAACAATACAGTTATGTAGTTCTAGTTCTGTTCAAGCATTCTTAGTGCTGTCCTTCTTTCAACGACTTTCTTGTTAATGCCATAGTTGGTTACACACCATTCAGATCACTACTTTAGCTTAGTGATGGTTTCCCCTCTGTCCCTCTCCTACTCTCTCTTGCTCACTGTGTCATATGTGTAGCTATTCCTCTGCCTCCTATATTGATAATGGTCCATGTGATAGTTTATTGCTGGAGGCAGGGCCACACACTATGGAAACTAATGGTTAGTCAGCCCCCAGTAGTCAGTGTGGCTCAAACCAGTATAGTTCCTCCTAGTGTAGCTCCTACTCTCCCCCAGCAGCCCCCAAGCAGCTGGGAAGCCATAGTTGCTGGGCAAATGTCCGAAGGAAGCATAGCAAAGCAGAAGCCCACAGTTCAGCATCAACCAGTTCATGTTTCTAATATGTTCACCTCACTTAGTGACACACCCACTGAGAAACCAACTCTTTTTATGGGCAGCTCTATCTTGAGAACCATCAAGTGAGTGGCATCAGTGACCATTGTCAAATATATTGGTGGGGGCCAGTGCAGGCGACATAGAATCCCATTTAAAACTGCTGGCTAAGGATAAGAGTAAATAGAATTCAATTATTAATTACATTGGCGGTAAGAACTCCAATTGAAAGTCACTAAAAATAACGTTGAGTCAATGTGATCAAATGCAAAGACAATGTCAGACTCTGTAGACGTCAATTATGCTATCCTTAGCACTGCATTTCTGTCATTATTAGACACAATTGGCTTGTCCCAGAATGTAAATAAACCTACTCACTATTCTAACTACACCCTCGATATGACATCAAAATTGAACATCTAATAGCCTTTCCACAGAATCCTATTTTGCTGGCCCATTACTACATACATGCTATACAACACAGGACTCTTAAAATGTATCATCTTATTGATAGTGCTGCAGGGTCACTGTGAATGACACTCAACTCCATTGCCCCTTCAAAAAGAAGATAATAAAATAAATGAGATTAGCTACATGGTAGAACTCCCAAACCTGCAAATAAAGCAAACATTGTGAAAACATGAAAGAATATGGCGTTCCACCAAACTGGAAGAATCAACAAACAAAGGAAAATAAAAACAGTCCTCGGTTTCTTTTCAGCACTTTGGCCAGGCTGACAAAGAGTCATAACTCCATTGATTCATGTATTCCTGTAACTCTCAGAAGTAACAACTTCATAAAATTCTACCTATTAGAAACAAAAATCATCACCTCCTGCCATCAACAGACACCAATTCATCCTGTAACACAAGAACCAGAGAAACAGCTGTGAAACCTAATATATTTATACTGTTTTTCTTCAATTGACCTTACTGAACTAACTTAAACAATTTCCACATGCAAACCATCAACCTGTTTCTTAGACCTCATCCGGACAAGGTTGCTTAAAGAAGTCTTTCCCTCAGTTAGTTGTTCAACAGATATGATTCATTTATCTTTATTAACAGGCTGTATTACAGTCCTTTGAAGTAACTGTAATTATACCTCTTCTTAAAAATCCTCTTGAATCGGGCTTTTCAGTCAACCTCTGCATTTGACAACTTCACATCCTATTACAGACATTGGAAAACAAACTGCATTAAGCTGTCTTATTTATTAGATCAATTTCAGTTTGTACAGTTACAATGAGTCCTTGTCTGCACGCAAAAGTTAGACACAGAGTTCCACGAGGATCTGTGCTTGGACCAATACTATTCACCTTATGCCGCCTCTCTATATTATTCAGAAATACACCATACATTTTCATTGTTATGCAGATGATGACTATTTACATGTAACGATGAAGCCAGATGAAACCAATCAGTTAACTAAACTCCAAGCATACCTTAAGGACACAAACACCTGGATGACCTGCAATTTTCTTATTGCTAAAGTTATTGTGCTTGGACCTAAGCACCTCAGAAACATTATCTAATGATAAAACTACTCTGATTTACCCTGGAGGCAAGGGTAATGCCATCCAAGGAATCTGATCTTTGATCAGGATATGTCCTTTAATTCCAACGTAAAACAAATGTCAAGAATTACCTTTTTTCACATATGTAACATTGCAAAAATCAGGTACATCCTGTCCCAAAAAGAAGTTATTTATAGGCTGGATTGTTGCAATTCCTTGTTATCAGGCTGCAACAACAAGTCTCTAAAGACTCTCCGTCTGATTCAGAATGCAGCTGCACATGTACTGATAAAAAATAGAGAAAGAGATCATATTTGTCCCATATTAGCCTCTCTGCACTGGCTCACTGTAAAATCCAGAATATAATTTAAAATCCTTTTCTTCACCTACAAAGTCGTCCATGGTCAGGCACCATCATATCTTAACAAGCTCATAGTATCGTACCCCACTAAAACAGTGCACTCCCAGAACTTGCGGTTCCTCGAGTCTCCAAAAGTAGAATCGGAGACAGAGTTTTCAGTTATCAGCCTCCTCTCCTTTGTAACTATCTTCCAGTTTGGAAGAATAGGCTTAAAACTTTCTTTTTTGACAAAGCTTGCAGTAAGGGCCGTCCCAGGCTTGCTGTGGACTTGAATTGACATTGGGTGTCATGCAGGCAGGTATAATTAGGTGTAGTGGTACAGCATACATGATGTACTACTGCATGTTGACATGTTATCATACTTCCAACGATATGTGTACATAACAGTGTTAGTGTTTTTATGGGAAACTAAACTTATTTACTTGAGATAATACAGTTACGGTTCATAAAGGCAAGGACATATAAATACATTTTTTTCCCCAAGTCCCTACCCACTACTGAAAATGTGCACCACAAGTGAATGGTATAATTTCCTTGATTCAGTGTTGTAAAGTGTTTGTCTTTCACTTTTTGATCATTGTGTTCTTCTACATGACATTTGATTTACATTTTGTTGATTCAGTGGTCTGTGTGTGTGTGTGTGTGTGTGTGTGTTTGTGTGTGTGTGTGTGGGGGGGGGGGGGCATGTTGACAATGCTTTGTGCTGTTTCAAAACTGATTCATTTTTCCTTTTCAGAATGCATGCAAACTACGGCTGCAACTAATGATTATTGTCATTATTGATTATTTCTATTTATTCATTCCTTTAAATTTATACTAAAAAACTGGTTTTGCTCAACCAACACTCCAAAACTCAAAGGTATTTATTTTGCAATCACGTAAAACAGAGAAAATCAGCAAAGTGTGCATATGTCTAATAGTCTATGGAGCTACACTTAGAAATATCACTCTACAGTTCTGCTGTAATACACCTGACCTTCCCAGTAGTTCTACTGACTGTATCAAACAAATGTGATATAATTTGTTAACTAATTAGAATACACCTACAAGCATCTCTAAGCTTTAGAGGTGCTTGTAAGTGTATTCTAATACCTTTGTGCGGAGCTAGTATCATTTTTTTCCCTGTTTCCAGTTTTTGCGCTAAGCTAACCTAACTAGCTGATGGCTCTAGCTTTATATTTATTGTGCTGACATGAGAACACTATTAATCTTCTCATCAAACTGTCAGACAGAAAATGAATAATCATACTGTATTCAACAAAATGTCAAAGTATTCCTTTAAGAAAGTTAAATTTTGGTCTCCAAACATCCCATCTACTCTCCGTATTTTTTGCTTCGTTTATCTTCTGATTTATTTCCCAGCATCCTCAAGGAAAGCACCGTGCTGACTGTCTGAGGTTACCAGCAATGAGAGGAGAAGACAGGGGGAGATGAAAGGAAGAGAAAAGATCGGTGCTCCTGGTTTTGCCTTTTTCAGGCCCAGCTGTTCTCAAGTGGAAGCATGCCGAGGCCTGATCGGACAGCACTCTGAAATAGTTACAAGCTTGATTCATTACCCCCAAATCATCAATCACAGACCTTAAATGTTTTCCCCTTTAGCCCCAACATCTGCTACCAGACTGGCAAAACAGTCGACAAATAATGGCTGTGATTGCCTCAATTTCATCGCTAGTTCCTTGCAGTGGAAGGGTGAGAGGATATGAGGGCGCTCTTTTAAGAGTTAGTGGAGGATTATGTTCTGTGGATGTTATGGATTGGCTCTGAAAGGCTTCTAGTTAAGTTCAGGAAGAAAGCTCTGTGTGAGAAGGAGATGGAGAGGCATATCAGACACTCAACATAACAGCAGGAACATGCAAACCTCTGCACTAAAAACAATGATGAGTCCTTCCTCTGGTTAATCGGGGAACACACTAATTGCACTCTATAAAACAGAGAGGGGCTTCTCGTAAGTCTTGCTTTAGCCATGTGAATAAGAGCAGACGTCTAACTGGTGAACAGGAAAACAAGTTGAGCTCTGACTGGAAGCATGACTCATTTTCTGCTCCACAAGTGTTAATGATGGGATGGCTGCCCTCTTTGCTCCACCTTTTACATGCATCTTAATGGCCCTGGAACAAAGTGAAACTCATGTAAATTAAGATCCTGAATGCCAACCTGCAACATCTTTGCTGGCCTTGAATAACACCGCATCCTTGAATGCTTTGGCATCAGCTTGCGAGCGAGATCCTCCGGGCTTTCAAACATTTAAAACAAGAGAGCAAGCTCAGAAACAGAGGGTGGCCGAGGGTAGAAAGCCAAGACTCAAAGGCCCGGTTCGACATTCAAAGACAAGTTGAGCGTTCACAGTCATCAACGGTGCACTGAGTTCCAGCAACAATAACTGAGAGCGACGGGAAGCCTGGAAGAGGTACAGGCAGAAAACAAGGACAGATGTGTCCATAAACTGAGGAAGCTGCGGGGCATCTCTCTTGTCTTCAAGATTGTTATAGTCTATTTATCTCTCTCTTGTTCCCAATCCAAAACGGTGTTGACTCTTAGTGACGGTCAAATTCATCAATTAGAGAAATGGAAGTTTAAAGGCCATATGTGATGAATAAAAGTTTCCGTTTGTGGTGGTTGTTAATGGTTTTTGCAGTCTTCGACAGACTAACTTGATATGGCTATGGAATAAAAACCAAACAAACAAAAGAGAGAGGTTGTAACACTTCCTGCTAAACTTACAGTAAGTAACCAACAATACAATAGCAACATTTCAGTCCAAGGACTAAAATGTTGATATAACATGTATATAAACAATAAAAGATTACTTATAGTAGATTTATTTGTTTATGTTTGACCAAAGGCGCCGTAAGTATGATTCTTACTGCCTGGAAGCACAAAATGATCAGAATACATCTGCAGGAATGTTGACATGGTTGTTGATTACCACAATGACTCGGTGATTGCTTTGCCAGGTGTTGGGATTTTTGGCGGTCAGGCTTCATTTGCTGGCCTTTTCTCCTGTTTTGGAACAAATACTCCCTGGCCGTTGATATTTTGAAACGCAGCCAGTCTCTTGCACTCACATTTTGAATTGCTCAACCACAGAGGACGGTGCTACTACCGGTGTCATGTGGCATTTTGTATTTAAGCCAAAGCAAATGATAATGTGGTGTTACTTGTTAAAATATATTTCTACTGAATTCATGTTGTCATTAGAATTATATTTAAGATTTCTTTGTAAAAAATGTAGCAAATAGAAGGTGGTGTAAAAAAGATTAAGAGGGGTATCAGATTACTTAATGCTTTCATAAGGGAAAGAGGTTATATTATCTGGGTTTTGGATGACAAAGCATTATCTTGTGTGCACCTGTGAAGATGTCTTGGCCCAGTCCTGGAGAACGTCCATCTTTGCCATTGTAGAGGTGCTGTGTAGGGGCGGAGCTCTGGAGGTGCTGCATGGACAGACAGTCACTCAAGACATCTGGCTCCAGGTGGGGGCACGGCCGAAGCTGTCAATCACAAACATGGGATTAAACATCACAATATTTACAAGAAATTATGTTTTGTTATTTAGTAGGAGCTCCATCTGGTTTGCAAGATTACACAACCTACAGTAAGAACAAAAACAGCCTCAAGTTTTGCCTATTTGTACATTGGACTCTATGGGTGTGTTTTTTATGTTTTTCCTTTTTGCAATAATGTGATTGTAATGTTAATTTGAAACAGTAACTCAGCAAATGAGAATACATTATCAGTCAGGGAGAACCAGAGGAAAGATCATACACTCCCTTTTGAGTCATGCGTTGGCATTGAACATGGTGGATAAATGAACACTGTACCAACTCAGAGCCAGTGCAAGATTGCTTCTGTTTCTCTCATTGCCAACAGTAATGGGGGCAACTGAAGACATATTTCAGCTGGAGAGTCGATCACACGCCATGCAGAAGAAACCTAAACCTAAGGAAACTAATGTCAGTTGGAGAAATGGGACATCTGCCCCATGGATCAGTGAAACAGCTGACCTCTGTTGTATACATCAGTGGATTTATCTGCAATAAAACATTCCAGTTACTGAGGACCATGCCAGGACTCCACTAACAGCCGCATCTTTCCATTTCTCAGGAGATTTACCATCAAAGACACAATTTGGTCAAGACAGGGATCGGGATAGTACTACGGCTATATGTCAGCAGTAGGCAGAGAGAAAGCGTAATGCAGCAATGCTAGCCAGAAGAATGACACCCATTAGAGATATGGGACTCTGCCAAAAGTCATAATGGAATCTGCTTTGGCCCCAATATCAGATGAGTATTTAGATATTCCATGTTTTTCTGATCCTTAGCAAATCCCATTAATCTAAGATCAATGCCAACAATGAATTAAATCAAGTGCAGCTTGTGTAGGAAAAACTTAAAATAGCTATTTCTTCTATGCCATATAGACCTCCACTGTTGACCACAAACTAATAAAACACATAAGTGAGTGTTGTACTGGGTGACATGTACAGCATTTGGTCATTTGTCATTGGCAAAACATTTTGTGGTATATTGTATATTTCTGCCCACTTCACATTATTATTATGAAGTGTTAGAGCAGATATATCAAACATATTCCATGACCTTTTTTATTCCTCAATAAAATATGCGTCAATAGATATTAGCAAGCTAATGTTAGCTTTGTCAGTTAGCTACAAAGCAGTCACTGGGTGTCAAAATGAATTAAACAGTTAATTTATTTATTTATTTCAACAGCTGGCAAAATCTGCTCCTAATTATTCAATCTTAAGTAGGTTCAGTGCATCAGAAAATCAAAATGTATTTTTGTCATATTGCTCTGACTTGAAATATTTAGATTCTAGTATATCATAGTGAAAATGGTTACTTTATGATGCCAAGGGAAATAAAAAAACTGGCGCACTTGCTGTGAGTCATTTGGAACATTAGTAGTTAAGTATAAGAAAAGTGCGGCAGTTACAGATGACAAGCCCAATTTCGCTCACCAAGATCTTCTTTCTTCATTGTGATTCCAAAGCTTTCAGTCTGTCAATCCGTCAAGAAATCCATCCTATGTTATTCCTTGGAAATGAATTCCATGTTTTGTGTGTGTGGTTGGAGACCTGATATTATTCAACATTATCATGACAATCTATCTTCTAATTAGTCCCACAGAGTTTATCGACAGCAATGAGCCAAGTGGACAGATAACTTTATCTGTGGCTTACATCATTAAAGGCCACAAATAATCGAACTTTTCAACATGATTTTTCTCAACAGTTTTACAGCTGGCATCCTCTACATTATGATTTCACACCTAGATACTGTATGTCAGTAAATGCGTATGTACATGTCCTCCTGGGGATCCTTATGAGTGCCCTGCAAAACATTCATCACATGTAATTGGGGCTCTGTTTTCCCAACAGCAACACTCCTAACAGGCCTGCTCCAAGAGTGTAGTAAGAGCGTTTGTTTGACATTTGTCCATAACATCTTGCCACTGGGGTATTCCGCACTACAGCTTATTAACAATGCTACAAGCACACATATGTTTCCCTTTACGACTCTAAGCAAAGGCACACATCATCCAGCCTGCCACTATCCAGCCCCTTCCACAACAATGAGCCCATTCTCTCTGTTATTTACCCTCTTCCAGTCAGGGGAAGAATGGGCTTTTGACCATGAACACGATGAAATGTGGTCAAACCTGATCTATTGTCGGGGAAACAATTCTCAAAGCCCCCTTCCTCTCCACCTCCGGCCTCCAAACCCTAAATTAAACCAACTAGATCTGTGGATAATGTGCATCATAGCAGGACAGATTACATCAAGTGGTCTGTTTGTAAAACTCTACTGTATTGACTTGAATAAGATGACAATGGACGCTGACTAGGAAAAAGATGCACAGTAGCTCTTGAGCAGGGTATATCATTATACACAGAACCACCCAATTTTATGTCCACTAGAATTTGTAATACCTACTGTAAAATTAAGAATGATACTGTAAATGATAAAATGTAAAAATATACTTTTATACTTCAAGTTTGACTTTAAGCAACTTTCATTTTTTTAAATTTCTTTTAACTGACAATATGCTTCTGACAAAATTCCTTTCAACAACACACCACCACAGGGCTATGTATAGTTTTTTTCATTGCATTTTCCTCCCACTGTCTTACCTTTCTACGCACCTGTTGCTCTTTGGCTGAGTGGATCTTGACATGTTTGCGTAGGGAGCTGGGATCTGTGTATCTCTTGGTACAGCCAGGGATCTGACATGCATATGGCTTCTGCAAGCAGAGAGGAAATACTTCAGTTTAAAGTGTTAAATAGATTTAAATTCACTTTACTATAAGTAGGACATACATACAGCAAAAAAAGCAGGGCAGCTATAAAGAAGATACCACAGAAATAAATAGTGAAATTAAGGAGCAAAATTAATATACAGTAAGTATGAAATTTGTTAAAGTAAAGGCAAGGGGTAAGTCCTACCTTTTGGCTGAGAAAGGCACAGAATTTGAAGTAAGAAGAAGAGGGGAAAAGCAAGAAAAGAAACAGACAATTGATCAATTATAAAATAATTGAATACCAGATTATCTCCCTGTAAGACAGAGTTTCATTTTGTTAGCCTCTGTTTCACCTGATGCTGCATGTAGGTATCCCTCCCCTTTCCCTTGAAACCTCACTCCCGCTACCGACATCATCAATACTGCATATTTAATATAAATACTTAAGATGTACCTAAAATACTACTACCACTGGCCATGTTTGGCTTTGGTACACTTGAGCATTTTTTGTTTTGTTAAGAAATGTACTCATTTGTATATTGTGGCTCATATAGAGTTAATCTTTATTAAAGTCGTA
The DNA here is from genome assembly GCF_027409825.1 of Scomber japonicus. Classification (NCBI taxonomy): domain Eukaryota; kingdom Metazoa; phylum Chordata; class Actinopteri; order Scombriformes; family Scombridae; genus Scomber; species Scomber japonicus. The sequence goes on from NC_070584.1 coordinate 14,186,804, forward strand.
CAGTGTTATTCCATACTGTCAATCTATATGTCAGTGTGTGTGCTGACATACAGGTATAGATTGGTCGTGTAGGGGGAGGTAGACAATTATTGTAACAGAAATGTCATCTGTAAAACGACTGCACTGTCATGGAGTTTCCTCATCATTTCACATTCCTCTCATTAACCAAGCAAATATAGCATGTAGCTCGCTGATTGAAGGATTTTTCCCTCACAGCAATTTTTTTTCATCCTCTGGAATATAAGATGGCCATTAAAGTGTAAGGGGATATGCGTCTTTAATAGCTCTGCCTCTATACCTCAACCTTCTCTGTAAATAACCCATTGTTATTCCAAGGCGCTTACAGTGCCACTCATCTCCGCCATGTTTGTTTTGCCAAGCAACACACCCAATACAGTGCAGAACCTTGAGTAAAAAACCTCAAGCATGACTTCTGTGTAGAATAAATATCATTAAAGCTCAAAAATGATTTTCCTCTTAAGTGTTTTTGGCAGCACTGGCAGGCAAGCGAAGGCCTTAGCGGGGTGTTAATGTGAAGCCATAAGCATCGGGGTCCCCGATTAGCTGTATCATTTGGCCTACTGTGGAAAGAGTGGGCGGTGGAATAAAATCTTTAACTGATTTAATAACACAAGTCCACTAGATTTCTACTTAGGTAAAAGTTTCACAACAAACATGTATTAGGTCAATACAGGAAAACACATCAGGAAAATATTTTGGAAATATAAATATTATGAAAATAATGAAAACGAGTTGAAGTTTTGCAAAAAGTTGTGAAATTAAACGTTAACTGATATTGACTGCTGCCATACAAAGTAAAAGTGAAAAAAGAGCTTTTGCTATTTTCCATAATCACTCAGTGAGAATGATTCAAAATGCATGTTGGAAGGATGTCCTTTTTCTGCACTCTATTTTTTTTCTTTTGGTGGAGTTTTTCTTTTTCTGAAGTGAAGGACTAAAGATAGAGGGTTGCTGAGATTGTGAAGCCCTCTTGAGACAAATTTTTAATTTTGGGGTATATAAACCAAATTAAATTCCCTCTAGGGACGTGGAATGTCACCTCTCTGGTGCGGAAGGAGCCTGAGCTGGTGCGCGAGTTGAGAAGTTCCGGCTAGATATAGTCGGTCTCACCTCGACGCATAACAAGGGCTCCGGAACCCCTCTTCTCGAGAGGGGTTGGACTCTTGTCCACTCTGGAGTTGTCAAAGGTGAGAGGTGTGGGGCAGGAGTGGCAATACTTATTGCCCCCCGGCTTGGTGCCTGCAGTTCAGAGTATCCACCCTTTTTGGACTCCTTAGAGGGGGTGCTGGAGAGTGCTCCCTCTGGGGATTCCCCCGTTCTGCTGGGGGACTTCAATGCTCACGTTAGCAGCGACAGTGAGACCTGGAGATTGGGAGGAACGCACCCCCTGATCTGAACCCGAGCAGTGTTCTGTTATTGGACTTCTGTGCTCGTCACAGACCATAACGAACACCATGTTCAAGCATCAGGGTGTCCATACGTGCACTTGGCACCAGGACACCTTAGGCCGCAGTTCGATGATTGACTTTGTAGTCATGTCGTCGGACTTGCGGCCGCATGTCTTGGACACTCGGGTGAAGAGAGGGGCGGAGCTGTCAACTGATCACCACCTGGTGGTGAGTTGGTTCCGATGGTGGGGGAGGATGCTGGTCAGACCTGGCAGGCCCAACCGTATAGTGAGGGTCTGCTGGGTCTGGCAGAGTCTCCTGTCAGAGAGTTTCAACTATACGTTCCCTGTACGACCGGTGTCAGAGCTTGGTCCGCATTGCCGGTAGTAAGTCAGACTTGTTTCCAGTGAGGGTTGGACTCCGCCAGGGCTGCCCTTTGTCACTGATCCTGTTCATAATCTTTATGGACGGGATTTCTAGGTGCAGCCAGAGCGTTGAGGGGGTCCGGTTTGGTGACCTCAGGAATGGGTCACTGCTTTTTGCAGATGATGTGGTTCCATCAGACCGTGACCTCCAACTCTCACTGGATCGGTTCACCGCCGAGTGTGAAGCGGTCGGGATGAGAATCAGCACCTCCAAATCCAAGTCCATGGTCCTCAGCCGGAAAAGGGTGGAATGCACTCTCCAGGTCAGGGATGAGATCCTGCCCCAAGTGGAGGAGTTCAAGTACCTCTGGGTCTTGTTTACGAGTGAGGGAAGGATGGAGCTGCACAGATCCGTCGTGGTGAAGAGGGAGCTGAGACGAAAGTCAAGGCTCTCGATTTACCAGTCGATCTTCGTTCCTACCCTCACCTATGGTCATGAGCTTTGGGTAGTGACTGAAAGAACAAGACCGCGGGTGCAAGCGGCCGAAATGAGTTTCCTCCGTAGGGTGGTTGGACTCTCCCTTAGAGATAGGGTGAGAAGCTCAGTCATCCGGGGAGGAGCTCGGACTAGACCCACTGCTCCTCCATGTTGAGAGGAGACAGATGAGGTGGCTTGGGCATCTAGTTAGGATGCCTCCCGGACGCTAACCTGGTGAGGTGTTCAGGGCACGTCCCACCGGTAGGCGACCCCGGGGACGACCCAGGACCCGCTGGAGAGACTTTGTCTCTCGGCTGGCCCCAGGAAGAGCTGGATGAAGTGGCTGGGGAGAGGAAAGTCTGTGCTTCCCTGCTTAGGCTGCTGCCCCCACGACCCTACCCCGGATAAGTGGCAGAAGATGGATGCATGGATGGATAAATTCACTTAACTTGACTGGATACAGTTCTATGGCAGCAGTGCAAAATGTATTAACTTGATACTTGTATTTATATTAACACTGGCTTCATCAATTCATTAAATTCAGGTAGAGCTAGAGCTGCCTTATTAGGAACTAGGCTGAAAGCACTTCAAGCCCTGACCAGACCAATGCCGGTGAGTGTGTTTCCTTTAAGTACCTAGTATTGATGTTAAACATAGAGCTATTAAGAGGTGGTGAATGTATTGAGATAGTTGATGCAAATAACCCTAAAATGTAGTTGAGAAAACTGTAAAGTTCCCTTAAGTATAACAAAGAACAAATACCGCAGCTGTAGTTAAATACAGAATATGAGCAAAGCAACTTATTTACCTCTAAGCTGTGTTGGCGTACAGATGGTGATAAAGTGAGGTATTGGTGAGGTTACTGAGACATGAAGAGTGGCAACGATGGCTGACTCAACCTTTCCTTCCTCGTCCCACAGGTCAGAGAAACAGGCAACGCTCTGTCTGAGCTTGCAGCCCCGATCCAAGTCTGTTATGGCCCAAGTTGCGAGTCAGCCTAATGGTACTGATCATTTAATGATCTGTGGCGTGTCAGTGCCAGTGTAGCGAGAGTGAGAATGCTCACTGACTGACAGCTAATTAAAATCTAACACTGTCAAGATGTGGAAATGGGCATTGAGGCTTGGACGGTGGTGCAGTTTTTAATGTCAGTGTAAAAGTAAGGTGGGGGTACAGCAGTATGAGCAAAGGCACTCACACATGAATTTGTTGTCAGCTATTCTTTTTTCAAGTTTTTTAATATTTAAAATTTCCATTCTAATCTGTTGGAGAAGCTATAACCAGTATCTGACACACACAAATATTTATAGCAACAGTCTTAAACAACTGTCCTTTTGCAACTTGCCGGCCACCCAGACTATTTTAACTGTTGGCCAAGAACACATTACACATTAACCTACTCTGGTGAAACCTTGTGAGGTAAGACAGCGCAGAGACTTTGAGTTTCTGACCGTGTCCAGGTGAGTGCGCTGATGCTTGGCGCGGTCACTGGAGTTGCTGAAAGCTTTCTGGCAGCCAGGATGCTGGCACAGGTACGGCTTCTCTCCTGTGTGGCTCCTCAGGTGGATCTTCAGGTTCTCCAGACGGGAAAACGCTTTGTTACAGCCTTCAAACTGTGGAGGGGGGAAGACACAAACACACACACACACACACACACACACACACACACACACACACACACACGACAGAGGAACGCATGTACACACAGATATACACACAGACAAACGCAGTCAGACAGGTATGGACAAGACCACACAGAGAAATAAACAAACGCCCACATGTATGCACACACACATACACACGGAGAAGCACACCCACGCACATACACACACAGAAAAAAGAAATCAATGAGTGCAAGGCTGGTAAATTCTGCTACAATGTGGGCTCTGTATATGTGTACATCTGTGACTCAGAAAGAAGCTGTCCCACTCTTTCCCTCTGTGCCCTTGATCACTGGTACAGCTGTAGGAGTTCACTCTACACCACATATTCAGCACACTGGCCATGGAAAAGTGAGAGATGCTTAAGAACATGGGTGGTATAATCGCCAACATTTTTTCCATGGCTCTTGAATTACGCGGCCAATCCAAAGACCTTTGTTGAAAGGCACATCCACTTGAAAGACAGTGGTGTGCAAGGCAGTACACCTGCCTCAAAAATGCAGGAGGAAACTAGAGTGTGCCGTACAGTGGCAGCTAATGGGCTGTAATGCATAGCATGAGATAAGTGTTCTTCTGTCTATAGCACATTAGACTGACAAGTGACAGTGACTGTAAACAAGCTCATATCCGACCCAGCTTGGCCCATTTGATCCCAACCACTCAGCCAATGAGCACCACAGATTTGTTAACACATGAATGATTCACGAGGCTTCTCGCATGTCCACTCCTGCTCTTAAGCTGAAAAAGCAGCCGATTGGTGGATGAGGTGGCCCCTGTCAAGCCTCCCCACAAGAGCCACTGTATAAAGAGTCACTAAATGTGCGGGTGTAGTATGGGAAGCATAGTTCAACATTGCTTATATCACTCCAGATCTAGTCCCATTTAAGTATTCAGCAGCATGTTGACATCAATAAATACTGACAACTTAAATGTCACAGGCTAGAATAGGAGCAGGAGCTCCTCTGGCTCTTCTTCTGGACAGCCACCTGCTTGTCATCCTATCTGGGGACTCCAGATGCACGGCTGTAAGGCTGGTACATAAAGAAGAGGTGTACAGAACAGGTGGATGGATGACAGTGAAGACAGAAGTAGTTGGTGGATGGAAGGATAAAAGAGCCGCCACATTTTAAATAATCAGTGTTATAAATTGGTGAAGTTAAATCAAGCAACTATGTGTATGTGTAGGATTTCATCTATTAAGAAATGTGGAAGGATACTGAAAGCAACAAATGTTTGAATATAACTGTGTGAAACAAAGAATTGGATGGAAGTCTGAAACAGAGCAGTCTTCAATCTTAGATGAAAACAGACAAACAGGAAATGAAAGCTTTCTGTCTGGTTAAAAATATATCTATAATTCTAACTTTAAACTCTAAAATTCTCCCTAAAATGTCAGACAGTATATTTTAAGTTAACAGCTTCCTCCATGATTAAATCTTACCAAAAACAATGTCTGGCAAAGGGCTACGCTAACCTTAGTGCAAATACAACTTCATCCACAAACTGTTAGGAAGGCGCTGCGGTCTGTACTGTCCATTGTACCCTGACCTTTAGTGAAGCCTGCTTACAACAGGTCAGGTTACGGCTAAGGAGAGAGTGACACCATTCCTCTAATGGGCCTTCAGCTTCATCTGGGCTCAATGCTCATCCCTGGTCTCCTTCATTCACTCACATAGCACAGGCAGGGCCTTCTATTCACTGAGGTTCCATTTAATATAGGCGAAACCTAAGCCAGTCATGGTAGAGCCGGGTTGGGTGACTAAGGCTGATCTGTGCGTGTTTGTGTGTGAGTGTTGTTCTCTGTGGCTCAGTTTGAGTCTTAATCTGCTGTCTTTTAGCTGCACAACACTCTGGATTAATTTTGTAAGTCCTACTGTCTACGTAGTATGTATCATTGGTGCCAACACAACGCCTAAAATTAGGTACCAATACAAAAGTAATTCCTTTTTATAAATTCATCACTTAATGAAGGAATAGAGACATGTTACTTTCTACAAAACCTCAGTTTCTAATGAATTAAATAAGCTAAAATTCTCAAATGCATCAGTATTTAAAATATTTATGAAGATAATTAATTCAATCAAGTATCAAGTAAGTCAAGATACACATTCATTACATTATAGAAGTTTAAAAGCCTGTATTTACGTTGCTGTCAGATCCAAGTAGTGTTTTTTATGCCATTCAAATTTAAATTGGTTTCAACATAAAGCAGCTGTACAAAAACTACCTAAAATAAATATGTTCTAAACTTATTTTTTTTTAAAAGATAATTTTAGTTAAGAAATATTGGATCAGAGAATAAATAAACTAGGAATCTGGCAGAGCATTTCAATGACACATTTCATACTCAAAGAGTATTGAGGTTCAACAGTCAGTGCTACATGCAAGAGCAATATATTATTAGCTATTTTTGGACATGTGTATTGTCTGGTGTGAGACAAGACAAGTTTGAGCACTCAGGAGAAATGCATAGAAAATGTCCAAAGTGACCACAGTCCAAATATTTCACTTACTCTACTAGACAGCAACACAGAGACTTGCAGTGAGGCACTAAACTGGAACATAGTATGAAGACAGTATCATTCAGGTTTTATCAACACACATGTATTCACACACACAGTCCAGACAGAGTTCACATCACACAGCGTTGTACAGCGGAAACATATTATTCTAGAGTCATGCCAATCAAATGTTTCGGATGGAAACAGGAGAGGCAGTGAGGGTGGGAAAGTTTAATAAAAATCTCAGTGCAGAACATCCACACCGCCATAGCAGCCATGACAGATACGGTCCATGCTGACTGCTGAAATACGGCGCCGAGCATTTGAGTTTGGAAAACAAACTGCTATTATTGACGTTCCAAATGTGTGTATTTATGTATAAGGGAATAATCACTCTTTCATTGCTTTCTTTTCCACACTACAAATTTGAGGCTAAATTATAGTTAGGGGTCCGTGGAGGAAAGCGTGTTAATCGTGTAGAGCGTATTATTACTGTGGGAGCTCGACTAGCGGGGAGACGGCTGAGAATGAGGTTTTCCTGCCTGCTAGGAAGCCAATAGGCAATGCCACCTCTGGGCATGGACATTACCCAGAAACCCTGCATGAAAAATGTTATGCTAGAGTAAGATGTTTTAGCGTGGCTAACTCAACGGTTAAAATTACTTCTTTCAGTGAGTTTGTTAAAAATCTACTTCGTTTTGAGTTTCTGAGGCATACAGTGCTGTTCAGTTAAAACAGAGTAGTGCTCCTGTTATTACATGATGTGAAAGTCATTTAACAGTGTGGATGTGGGCAGCTGACTGACCGATATTAAAATTAAAATGCTTTTAAAAGCCTATAAAATGGTAAATGTCACTATGTTCCCTATATGGACCATAAGAAGTTGTCTAAAATAGGAATAAACTGTTTAGAAAGTAATGAACACACAAGGTTAAAATGGTATAAACAGAGAGCTGTGGTTGATGGCTTCTGACACAGGATTGATTTTACCTTTGATATTATCTATGAAAACAGTTTAGAGGGCACTAATCACATTAATTGCTTTAAACATGTTTAGTTTTCCTCTCTGAAACCTCCGTCTAAGGTAAACCGGCAGATAACCACACAAGGGGAGAGGTACTGGCAGTGTGGAAGGATTTGAACCCCCGTTTGACACCATCTCACTCTTGAGTAGGGGGGGTTCAGTAGCTCGGTAAACATTACGGATGACAGCAGGGTCTTGACATGGCTGAAGGGGGCGAGAATGGGTTGAAAGGGTGGACAGGCAGCTGATCACAACAGACAGATTATGGGCCCAGCATGCAGGCTGGTGGAGGTGCAGGCCTGCCTGAGGCCTTCATGGGAAATGACTCCTGACTGGCGGGGAAAAGGCAAAACAGTGTCGGGGCTAAAAGGCAGCAGTGTACGGCTCTCCTCACATGCGGCGGCTCATTAGCAACCCACAGGAGCTGCTGATGATGGGAACAAACCAGCCGTTATGGTTGGGTGTTGGGAGAAAATATGGCTGCTGACATGTGGGCCAGAAATCTGATTAAAAGCAAATAAGATGAAAAATGGAGAAAGAGGAGAGAATTGGAGGTTAAGTAGAGGTTCATCACCTACAGGAGTATTTTTTTCCCCCAAGAATGAGCTCCAGGATCTTCTCTGCCAGTCAGGCTTTTCTGGGGTTACTGCAGATGCGCAGTAATCCTTTCATATCTCCTTCAATACCTACACAGTATATCTGCATGGCCCTGGGCAGTAATTTTAGATCAGGCCTCTGACTAATGATGGCGAGATGAGATTCAACTGTTTGGCTGCTAACTAGCATGAAATTCACTATTACTCATGTTCAGAGGCCCCTCCATAAAAGTAAAAGGTTCTCAGAGCCTAAGAGCCTCCACCGGCTTCTCACTGTGATTAGTTTTACCCAATACATCCAGACTCCTTTACTGCCAAGCCTGACAGACACGCTGAAGGGCTGAGTTTTGGTGGCAAAAATACCCTGTAGCCAAATAAAACATGTTATAAAGTGCCAATGCTCAAAAGCAGTCTATATAACTTTATAAGTACGAAAAAAAAGGTGGTTGTGGAATGAGTTGGTTTATCACAAGGTGTCTTTCTCTGCTCTGACCAATGAGGAAAACCACCAACACTTCAGGATCTGTTCGGAGGGGAGGTTGTGGAGCAGAGTGCCCCGGCTGCGGATGGGAGGAACATGTGCATTTAATCTGCCTGCTTCCAAATGCCCTGTGGCAACCACAGCAAAGAGCAGAAAAACGTAAATGGATGAAATTATATCCATATGATTCAACGAGACAGCTAAGGAGAGGCAGGTTTCTCATGCGCTTCGTCAGGATACAAAATTAAACACAGCTTGGCTAAAACATTCGCATTACATAGTTTACACATATCATTTCCACTGCGAAGCGCGACCCTTTTAGCAGCCAGCCTCATCTGTTGCGAATAGGGCTTTAATTTGAATCAAAGATAGCACTCGACTTTTAAAGAAATCTGTTCTTAGACCAGCAGAGAGACATATTCACACACACTTGCTTTGTTTTTCGTTGAAGCGTGTTTTCTCCCACTTCTATTTCATTTTGCATATTTTTTTGGGGTGCCTTGATTTATGAATGGTGAGATATGAGCACACACAGCAAATGACTGAAGCAAGGGAGTGTTGTCCAGATGCGAATGAACAAGCGAACAGAGTGAGAGCTCAGCTGATAAATTGGTGGGAGGAAGTAGTCATGTAAATGACTAAAGAAATTGTTCTTAACAGCCATTTTGCACTCATGCCTGAATAGTTTGGGGGCCAGATTAAAAACGATGTGGATGGCACAACAGGAAGCATTCCTATGATGACTAAATGAGGCTGCTCACATAATGAGCCAGCCCAGCTGTTTTGTTCCTCTCACAGACTGTTTCGCTGAAGATTGAGGAGGAAGTGCAGTGATGGATCTGAACCCCTGCTCCTGCGGTGGAGGCCTGGCACAATGCGAGACTGACTGCACAACAACATGGTGAGGCTTCATGGAAGCACTTAACCTGCTGTGATTCAGAGGCCTTCATTCAAATGTCTACCAGCTCTGCAGCCCTGCATCAGATTAGAGAGTTAAGATGTGATTTCCCCCTAAACCAGGCAGCCTGGGGTTTACTGGTTCACCAGGTTGAGGGAAAAAGGAAAACAGGGTCACGTTCTCAAAGACGGACAGGGAAAAGGATATGTCTTGTGTGTTATCATGCAGAATTATCAGGCAGCCAAACCTACTTCCAGTCTAATTCCCCTGTTGCCCCAGTATATTAAATTTTCGTTCTGGGCAAAGGCTGAGGGTGTAAAGAAATCATTTTCATACAGATATACTTTTGACTGTATGAACACAGGTCAGCTGTATAGCTGCCTTTGAAAGAGACTCAGCTTATAAAAAACACCGGATCATGTTTATGATGGCATCCATAATTCCTCTCAGTGAGAGAGAACAGAGTTTGGACGCAACAAAACCCAAACTACAACAGTACAAAATGTTCTGCTTTAATCAGGCTTTCTGTCATTTAAACACTGGTCTCCTTAATGTTAATGGCTCTATTGAAACATGACCAATATAATGCTCATGCAATATTTTGCATCTGGTATAAGAGAAGCAGCTCCCCTTTGTCATTGGCAGCATCATTGTAAATTTGATGATTAATGTACTCAATAATTCAACTATTTATTTGGTTCAACATTTAAGATTCTGTTGACTAGCTTATACAGTCATTGTACACCCAAGCAAGAAATGATGGGTTGACTCAAATTTATTGAATCTAAAAATATAATTATAATATATAAATATATATGTATATATAATATTCTTACAGAAAGGCTTTGGCATGAGCAAAAGATGAAAATGTCTCTTTAGTGCGGAGTATCAAGGATAAAATCTTTTTTTTAAATTGTCACACAGCTTTAAATTGACACAATTTATTCTAGAAACAATAAACATATAAATGAAATAAATGACAAATTCACTATACTGTTCAATATTGTATTAATATTTAAAAACAAGACCCTTATTTAACATTACATTTTTGTTATTATTCTATTAATTTAACCATGTAATGCTGCAGCCTTTACTTGAATGTGAGTGTATTCAGTTGAGACACTCTTGAAAAGGGTTTTTTTGTGTTCCATAATATCTTTCTTAAGACAGTAAAACTGAAGGCTGAGGAAGATTTATTGTGCAGTAAGGGTTGAATATCGGCTAAATAACTACTGGATATGAGAAGTGCTGGCTCAGGTGTTTGCTTCAGTGAGCAGACATGATCCTATGACCTCTCATTCTCAATGAAAAGCTCCTGAGTCATCCCACTTTGTCTCATGACAGTGCATTTATTCTCACTAGCAATCCTAACAATTTATAATGGCTAATTAGAGTGCAATACAAAGCTCCCACTGCCACAGCCATTAGTAACCATCAAGGCATTAATTATAAACCCATTGACGAAATCCGAGCCCGCCATGAAAAAGATAGACTGGGGGTTACGCAATGAAAATCCTAAACATGATCTGTGTTCCGAGCCGGCGCCTGGACTGATGTTACTGGCAGTCAATACAGGATCCTGTTTGACGGGTCCATGAGCTACGGCGTCCTCTGACACCCGGGCTTCAATCTGTCCAGCGCCTTTCACTCACACCTGCATCCATTCTCTCTCTCGCTTTCTCTCTCTGTCTCTCACTCTTCTCTCTTTTACCCCCTTCTGGCAATAAGCTCCTCTTGCTGCAGCCCAACAATGGGGTGTTATATACCTCAACATGCTCTGTGACTCGCATTTTATATTGGTGCCATTGAGGGATGAGAGATGCCAATTCAGCAACAGCCAGTAATAACAAAAATGTTATATTTAATTGATCCCCTTCATTGCTCTTTTGTCAAACTTCTGTAGAATCCAATGTGATGATTGGCCTGTGCTCAGGGCTTGTCTTTTAATTGGATCTTTACCACCATCCATCATTTTCTCCATCCTCTGTGACTCCACCACTCAGTCGCATTTTTGCTTTTGCATTTCAGACATTTTTTTGAGAATAAACGTAAAGGGTTCAAGCTGAACCGGGTGTCTTTGCGTGATAGCAGCTCCAGCTGTCTCTTTTTATGGAGTAATCTACCTTAACCTGCCTTGTCTAATTCTACTGTGATTTCCTTAATTTCCCAGCGTAAAAGCTGTCCAGGAAAAAAAAACACAAAAATGTGTCACATTACTCACTCAAATGCAACAAGCCTTAAGACTGCATTTCATTTTGGTCTATTGAGGCTGCACGGTAATGGAGAAATTGGCATCTTCAGACATTGCCACAGCTCTGGAAAGATGCCCCTGCTCTGACAACAAATCCTGACATTAACCATTCATGCTCTGGGAAGAAAAAAAACCCATCACCACTAAACCACAGCATCTAACCAGAAAGCCAAAGCACATTGTGAGTAGCTGTTTTCTAACAGTGTGAAAAGTGTTTGAGGGAGTATTTCAAAAGTGTAGATTCTTGCTGCGGTCAGAGAATATTTCATGCTAATGTATATACCCAACACCACAGGGACACCCCTTTCTGTTGCATTCTCACTCGTGATTTCAGGTTATAGGGTGGATGTCAATTTCAATCTGGACTGCTGGCTTTAAATTCTTTTGTGACAACTTGATGTAATGGATTCCAGGGTTGGAGTCAGTGTTCCTGTATTGTAGAGAGTTGTTAAAGCCCTTCTCCCTTTTTGGAAAACCATTCGTTGTCTACACAAGGCAAGAGTTGACACAGCTGTCTAAAGGCTCACGCCTACTATAGCATACACTGGCCGACTCTATAACTCTGACGTGACAACAAATAAACACTGCAGAAGCCCAGAGAATTGCCAAGCAAACTGCCTCAGTGCCAGAGGCACTATAGTATTCAGACAGAAAACATGCCAGCAAAATTAAACAATAGTTCAAGATGGCATTGTGATCAACACCAGCCCAAGGATATGAGCAGGGTGAAGGGGAAGAAAGTGAGTTTATGCAACCCTCTGGAGGGAACCCAGACCACAAAGCCTTGTGGGTAAAAAAGCAGCAGCCCAAGAAATGTGGTGCAACTGAGATGCCATGGTGCCCCTAGATTTGTTCACTCCTCCGCCTGCCAAGGTTGTGTTCTTTTCAGCTCCCTGCGGGTTTCAGGGTCCAGTTTCCAGTTGTGTGGATATGGCTGGTTGCAATATATCAGACTGTACTAGACATTCAATGTGTCAAGTCGAATCACAGTTCAGGCATTCACAGTGAACACATCACCATCCATTCACATTTCAATAAATCAATTCACCACATTTCAATATATAGTTTTCGATTCATATTCAATAATTCAATCCGCACTAACACGCCTGTGCCCACTGTCCTATAGGAATATGTATTCACTCGAGAGTAAAACCACTCCTCATTCCTGTGCAATTACGATGGTCTTGAGAAAAATCCACTATTCACTGATATTCTTCAGTAAACGTTTCCATATTTATGGAATATTTCCTTCAAAATTTCTCATCAGACAAATGTGTATGTAACGTGAGTCCGAGCCTGGTACTCGCTGGCCTCACACAATTTGGCAGTTAAAGTGCAGGAACATTACAAGACAACAATTTTTTCCCATATACAATATTTATCTTCTGGTTGAACCTTAAATCATGTATGACCTAATCTAAATTTCTTGGCTTTATTACTTAAAAAATAAAATTGGCATACTGGTGATTGTGATGTTTTGCCTCTGACAAGGATGCAGCGCGATCCAAGTGACAGCTGCTACGTGACACACAACGTGATAGATTACTGTTATGGGAAGCTGGAGGAACGGAGCAAAACAAAAAAGGATATGATCTGACTTAAAGGCTTCTTACTTCTACTGTAATTCTGCCCGAATAACTAAACCAATCTGGTTCTAAACCCCGCATAAACCTTTTTACATCAATGTTAAACTAATTCCAAAGCTGAACAGACTGAATGTGAAACAGATGTTTAGAAGTGAATAGAAAGCGAGAGGGCTTCTTTCTGGAGACAGTTAGAGATCATTGGGGTGTAAAACTCTATGGGGGAGAGGTAAATCCCGGCTTAAATATCAGAGTCTCTTATTGCCAGTTCTGCTGGGTCACACAATCATAAAATAGAGTAATAAGAAATTGGATCATTCTGTGTATCGTGTCCTTATATGTCCCACTGAAAAGATCTTTGGTCCTGTTTTTCTTTCTCTAATTTCACCCCCCCCATCATCATCATCATCATGATCATAAGTCATTACAGTAGATGTGGTTTTGGTACAACCTCACTGTTTTGATATATGTGCCATTCAGCGCCACAATCCACGACTCAATATTCTAGTTGGATCTTTCCATCTGGATCTCTCTTCACCGTCTCACTTTCTGGTGGGCATTTTGAGAAACACACTGAAGGCCTTGACAGTGTAAACACTGTCTCAGACACAGTCTCAGCTTGGAAAGCTTGGTTGACCTGCAACAAACACTTGAGTTGTGTGTGTGTGCAACGGCCTTGCTAATGTTTCAAAAATGCTCTTGAGTCCACATTCAGTGCATACCAAATCACTTGTCATGCATAATTCTGGGCAAAGATGCCTTTTTTTGGGATGACATCAATAGGGCTGAATTGCCTGTCAGGCTCTGTTTCTTTTAGCCTTCACTTCTTCCCTCAATCCTTCAAATTAAACCTGGCACACTAACCACAGAGCACCGCAGCGCATAATTCAAACTTGACACTCTTAACGTAAAGACGTCTTTCTCTACATAATTTATCCATACTTCTCTTGGTGTTTATTTTACACGGTAGCAACTCAGTTTCTCCTGTATATCCACTGCAGGTCCAGCCTAGTCTGCTCAGGTGCTGTGTGGGTCTGGCTGGGTGGAGGGATACTGTCATCCTGAGTTTGTGGTGTGGCTCTGAGGCACAAGTGGTCCCGGTGTGTATAAATGTCCTTCTTGTTTGCTTGTTTGGTGGGTGATGTGATGGCAGACGGGGGTAGATGTTGCTCTGGACTCGGATCTACGCAGTGCCTTCTGCCACACTGACAAGTCAGCAAAACACAAAAACAAACATCTGCACGCAGTAAGAGATTCAACTGTGTTCAAAACACACACAGCACACACACTACCAACTGACCTGTTTGGTGGGTATGTTTGCAGAGTGGCTGCTGTGGCACAAATTGTGTCTGGGCACAAAACGAGGCCAGTGTTTGAATGTGAGGAGCAGGACAGGACGGTAACCTCAGAGGAAAAAAGGAGCTGTTATGCCGTTTTTTCCTCGTAAAATGCCACAAATATACTTTGGCTATAATTATCTGTTTGACTGAAGCAAAGAAACAGTTAAGTACGCCTCCACAATGCACATGATCCATGACGGTATACAGCCAAAAAGCCTACCATTGACCACTGACAACCAAGGAAAATCTTCTAAAAAGTCTAAAAAGGCCCACAACTTTCTCCACAAGTCCTTCTCTCTGCTCCATGAACCAGATTTGCATCCCCACAACAGCCCCCTCAACACACACCCCTTCATCTCTCCAATGTATTAGTAAACTGATCTGGCTCAGTAGAGAGGTTAAACTGATTAAGATTTTGGATGGGACACAATTATGACACAATCTTTGTGCAATGTATAACCAGCCGCAGCCCTGGGTCTTCAGGTTTCAGATACAAGACCGTGATTAAATGTTGAGGAAATGGGGAAACTCAAAATATTGCATTCCAGACAAATGCAATTAGAGTGTATCACATGTAGTAAATCCTGCATGCTTTGATACCTGGTTATGAGGTTGAAAGCAAGGTAGCTGTAGCTGTTTGACCTTTTGTAGCTTGAGTTCTGTCTAGAAGTGCACAATATTTTGTACAAGCAACAATCATTCAAATACATCTACTATAGTCAGTTTACATGTCCTCATCCAAGCCATGGATAAAGAGTCCAAACATGGCAGCTTGCTGGCTGCTCACCCAGCGTACACGGCAAACGTTTCTCCTGCTTCCTTTCTGTCTATCTTGTCTGCCTTTGGCTCTGCATGGTACATATTTGTTGTAGCAAGCTGTAATTTATAATTGTAATCAAGTTGCAGAACTTCTGCACCAGCAGCCCCACACCTGCAGTTGTAGACATGGCAACATGTGCCACCTTTTGGCAGCTATTATTACACAAAAAAACTGACATACTTTGTACCAACAGTAAATTATACAAGGTGTGCACTGATGTAAATGAAACTACATCTTTGAAATATTTCCTCCATTTTTGTTCGTGCATTACTTTGACTGTAAGTGTCCATCAACACCACATTCAAAACCCAAGTGACCTTAGTATCCATAGTGAACTTTTCAAAGTTAAATTTTAAAATAAAATATATGAAAACAAAACATGAACATTTTGCACAATATTAACTTCAAATAAACAATATTTGATAGTGAATCGTTCATTCATTTTAGTGATATTACACTCAAAATTGCTGAAGGCAAAGTAAGATTTTTTCTTAATGAATTTATTCATTTTATAACTTTAAAAATAAAAATAAAAACTGGGCTTTACTGAAGCTTTACTTGTTGATCAATTTATGTTTATTGACTGGAGAGAGAAACACTGAAAAATATAATACTCCTTTTATTTAATTTCTGTTCATTTAACATTGTATTTCAAAAATATTTTAATTATTGTTATTTTTTTAAGATCATAGTTAGTTTTAATATTATTTTTAATTGGCAAATGAGAATAAAATCAGAACAACATCAATAACAATAATGAGTTGATTGTGGCCTATATTTAGAAACTTTACAACACATCTGAACCCATAGGCTAAATATTTATACCTAAAATAGGTAATGGTCAACAAAGAGCTAAGAAATTAAATATATGTTATGTCAATGACACATTACATGAGTTGTTTCAGTGTCTGAACAAGGTGACACTGAGTTGTACAGTACAGTCTGTTGTGATTGTGTATGTGCAGTAAGTATTTAGTGTATCAAAGCAGTCCTAAATCCAGATCTTAATGATAAATAGTGAGAGACAGGAGGAGAGAATGTGAGAGGGGAGTCGGAGAGGTGTTGGGAGGATGGAGAGCACTGGACTACATTACAGCAAAAGATTGACTGGAAAGCTTTTTTAGCCTGACAAGAAGTTGGCCTGCCTCACTCAACAAGGAAAACAAGCAAGATCCATCTCAGGACTTTCATTCACATGCCAAAACATCAGTCACAGAGCCCCCTCCGCCAGCAGTTTCATCATACGAATATAACATATGGACAGTGTTGTGTTACTATTAGCATGACGACCGGACTGCCAAGCGGTGCACAGCAAACCTGACGGGAAGACAGAGGGTAACCACAGGATGGGATTATGGGTTTGTAGAAAGAAATTACACTATTTAGCTACCTGATGAACTCATTTGCCCAGGGAATGACTGACAAAGTTAATTCTGAAAAGGAATTAATGGGGAGGAGAGGTACCAGACCTTCAGATAAAGTGCTATGAGTTGAACTCCAACAGGTCCTTATGTGGGCCTGATGAAGTCTTCGCATTTGTGTCAACTTAACAGACTTTAGGAGCTTGGTTTCCTGAACATGAAGATGACCCCTATGTGTGTGTGCGTGTGTTTGTGTGTGTGTGTGCGTGTGTTTGTGTGTGTGTGTGTGTAAAGCCTCAGTAACCAGCTGGCCTGATCCACAATATTTTGTGTTGGTTATTTTGTTTACATGAAAACATGAGTTTGCACATCTGTACTGTAACTGATATTCTGGTGTTTTGATCAACAGAGTTTCTCTAAAGCTCTTCAACTTTTCATTGTCTTACCCCTTAAAAGACAAGATTTTGCAGAAAATATATTGATGTACAACATGTGTGTGTAAGCGCATGTCTAAGCCTCTCTAAGTGCTCATTACGATCATCTGTAAGAGAACCGAGCTCCATACATCTCCACTGCAGGTAGTTTTGGCCTCAGTGGCCCAGAAGCTGGAATCTGAGAGATTATAGTCTCTAAATCGTCCAGACAGGCCAGAGTGTCAGAGGCTCATACGGGTATTAACACATTAATATCAACGTCACTCGCCGTCCGCACCCAGTGCCCAGACGGCTCCAGTTTCAGGCGGCATTCAGAGGGTCATGTGTTGGGGCATGTGCTGAACCTCAGTTTTAATTAGCTAATGGCACTCCCTGTTTCATCTCCTGAGTCTGAGCTGATTGCTCACAAAAGACTCCATTTACCCCTGAAAACACACGCCATCTTGGCACTGGCCCGCGCTCTATGTCTCAACGTCTGCTGCCGAGGGATTTCGCCACTCTCTTCCAAAAATCAGTCTAGTAAATCTAAATATATATGTTTGCTGGTTTCACACCAGTGAAAAAAGAGGAAATTCCATGATCTACGCTTTTTTCCAGAAAGGCCTCATGATCCAACTTTCCTTCAACAAGTGGTTTGACTGAGTGTGTCAGCGTGTGTGTGTGTGTGTGTGTGTGTGTGCGTTTTGGTGTTTGTCTGTGTGTGCACACATGTGTATGTATTTGGATGGAGCCCCATTAAGCAGCTAATGCTGGCTGTGTTTAATCATTGTGAAATGGGCGGGTTACTCTCTGTCTCGCCTTTGGTTTTAACACACGAGAAACACAAAAATATGTGAATCTACCCTTTTATGGAGGAATTTTCCTTTGAGCTATTTTTGAATAATTTGTCAATTATCTCATATAATGATATGAGCTCTGGGAGAAAAAAAATTGTAACTTCAATCAAATCATGAAAAAAGTATTTTAGAAAATTAGCGTGAGCATTCTTGCATGGTGCAAACATGTTTACCTTTTACTTACTTACTAATGAGACATAAATCACCATTAGGATAGTCTTTCTTTACTTACATAAAACTTAACAAGCATGACTTTGAATATTTTTTAGCCAGGTGCAAAAATAAAGTTTTAAATGATCCTTAAAACTGTATCGACGCCAAAACTGTCTCTGTAAAACATTACCATCGCCATGTACAGTCCTTCATCAATCCACTGCTTTTGTTCGAATTTTTCTAAAAATACAGCAGTGATTTTTTTTATTAATACTTTTTAAATCATAGCCTGTCATGCTGCATATCTTACATGTTATATAATCTATTAAATGATGACATTTTTTAATGACATACATAAATGGCCTGAATAGGTGTAATACCCAGTGATATATCATAATAATCAATAAGCCCAACAAAATAAAAAGATAATGATAATATTTACAGTACAGTATGTTTAAATTATATAGTATGTTATAGTAACACTGAATTCATAGAAAAACGTATTTGTTCATATATGAAACTGTGCCCGCAGGGTTTTTCTTTCTAACAAAATTTCCCACCTTCTCTTTTCGCTCTCTTTTCACTCTGAATCCTTCACCCCACAACATCATCGTAACCCTGTCTAATAACATTTAAACTATACTATCGTTTTAAAGATCTTATTTTATGGGTTGATTTTTCTCCCACATCTGACCAAAACAACTATGCCAAACAAACCAAATAAAGTGCACAGCGTGCTATGTGAACGCTCTGTCCTTTTCCACAGAGAAGACTCTGTGGTTTAGAGGGATATTTTCTGACCCTCGTAGCTCACAGTCCTGCCTTCAGACACTTCAAATCCATAGGGCTGGCTTCTGAGAAAGCAGAACAATATCCAAGTCTGGGACCATGTCAGGTCTACTCTTGCTGGATATATTTTTAATATTTATGCAGACACAAGAAAAAAAATGTAATAAACTAAAAAAACAAGTGAATTAGGCATGAAACACAACAGGATATTGCAGAGAGATTATGTTGTTTCCTTTTCGCCCGCATGTCCCTCAGCACATGCCTGCCCTACAGCCCAGGGCTGGCTTTAATTGGGGGAGAAGGAACCAAACATGTTTTCTAAAAGGTAGCAGAACTTTTAAGAGCCACAAATTCAGCCTTTTACATATGGAAGAAACTGACTTTTTTTTTTTTTTTGATAAAATATTAGCCAGGTACAGACGGTGACAGGCCCACGCAGGGGTCAGGGTATGAATTGTGCGTTGTGATAATGACTTTTTCCTGCCAAGACACAGCATGAAGCAAATCCTGTGCAGCTGTAAGAGGAAAGAGAGATACAATATATATATGTTTAGACAGAGCGAAGGAGAGGGAGAAAGAGGAGAGAGGAGTGTTGTGTTTGGATGTGAGGAGAGCTCTGCTTCATGAGCGCCTGCTGGAATCTGCTGCTGGAAAGATAATAAAGGGATTAGTCCTGGTTTTTTTAGAGCATTTGGTCCTAAAAAAGAATGTCTCATCTGTTTCCTCTATGTGAATTGCTCGAATTCTTGAATGCCTTTGTCTATTGCATGAGCACAACAAACACAAGAGGCATCAGTGCTAGTGGCCAAGAAGCACAGAAGCTCAGACAACAAAATAAGGACTTGGAATGGAAACGACTGAAACACACGAGCATGCACACGCTTTCAGACACACACAGAGACACTAGGTTTCCTATAAGTGCATACTACCTACTTAAATCCGTACAGACTATATACAAACACAAACACTGTCACAAATACACACAGAGAACGTGTTTATTTTCTCTGGCCCTCCAAGTTTATCTGCTGAATTCCCAGATCAACATACATTCAATCCCTGCTGATTAGACGTGTTGATTCAAGCTTTTAAAACATTTCACATTTCTGTTTATCTTCTGTCGGAAAAGCAGGAGTGTTACAACCCAACGTACTGTACACAGAATCAATACTTCCTATTGTGAGAGTTGGTGGAAACTATATCCCCATTTTTTGCATTTCTACATGGCTGTGAATACGTGTGTTCGTGTGTATGTTTGAAAGAAGGGTGATCAGGAGGTTAGGGTGTATAGCAGAGTTTCACAGCACCTCATGTCCGTAGACAGAGTCCAGCGGCTCGTCTACACTGAGCCGAATTGTTCTGGCGCTCACATATGGTAAACATCTCTGAAAACACACATAAACACACACACCTACAGCCACACATTCATCTATAGCATACGTACAGAGCCATAACCAGCCCTGATGTGTGTCACCCAAATGTAATAAATGCATCCATGTAAGGCTCCAACCAGCAGCAGCAACAACAACTAAAAGACAAATAGCCTTTAATACAATAAAGTAAAGCATAATTAACAGTTGGGGCACATACATCCCTGCAAATGACTTCCAAATTTCTAGTTCATGACTGAGCAAAAGGGGGAAGAAACATTAACATCCTGGAGTGACGCAAAGCAGGGAGCCCAGCAGCAACAGTTGAGTTTGTGTCTTCACTCAGCATTCGACTGAGATGTGCACTAACAAGTATCAGAATTGGTCAGAATCAACAAGAACGACTTATTCAACTTTTGTAGTCTCTCACTTCAGCTAATTTTACAAGCCACTATTATACAAGTTATTTAGAAAATAAACTTTCTTTTAAGGAAAAAAGACCTTGAGATAAAACAGGTGCTGTAGCAATACTGCAGACTCAGTTCTTCAATAATTAGGATTTGGATGGGTTCCTGAACTTGAAGAGGACCACTTCTGACAGGGGGCTTTGGGTGAAGCCGTGAATTGAGCAAGACTAGCAAATATTACCGACCATCCCTTCGTGGCTCCCTTCTCCAGACTACTACATTTCTCCTCATGTTTGGCTTGGATATGAAGCCAATTCACTTAATACTTGTGGGACAGCTAAACATTTAAAGCTCCCATTTAAAGGGATCAAGTGTAGGCATTGTTTGGTTATGTTAACCATATGTGTTGGCTTTTCATGATCTGAATCCCTTCTCGAAAAACAGAGTGCTCGTGAAAATAAACATGGCTTCGCCCTACACAAATTGTGGACTAATTGTGTATTTGGACTAAATCATTCTTAAGGTTTGAGGGCTTTTTCCATTTGCTAAAGGGCGCGGGCGAGTGACAGCTTGACATTGATTAGTGTGTTGCCTTGTGGAATTGGAGCCTTACCTGTAAAGAATACAACCACAAATCTATTTATACTGATGAGGTAGTGCTACTCTTACAGCAGCTCACATCTTCAGTGGGAAGAAAAAAATTCCTCCTTTTTACATGCTCCACTAAAAATACAGAAATTACAATCATAACTGTTTCTCAACCAAAACAAAATAAAAAAGTTTCTGTTGAAAAGTAATCAGCAATGAAGCAAGTCCAGTCTTGTTTTTGGACACGATGGACATGTATCTGAGGAGGAAAAATCATCTTGAGGGACTGTGTAACTTTATGAAATATGTGCTTGTGTTTAATTCAAACAAAAAAAAACAGATGGTTGCAATTATGGGGCAAACTAGACCTATATTTAAACTATTAAATACAACCTTTGTTTTTAAAGAACAAAAATTAATTTATAAAATAAATGAGAGAGTTGACTATGAGGGGACTGTCAAGAAACCTGGCGTGTGTTTCTTAGACCTGGTCAGTATTGGGTGGATTATTTTACAGATTTATAATGACTCACCATACACTTGTTAGGTTTTTCTCCGGAGTGGACCCTCATGTGAATGAGCAGCTTGTAGCGGGCGTTGAAGGGCTTGTAGCGGCGAATGCAGCCAGCCCAGAAACAGGTGAAGTCCTCACCTTTGCGCTGGTCGATGTGGACCTTCTCAATGTGCCTCACAAGCTCCTCCTGCTGTTCGTATGCAGCACTGCAGTCAATCCAGCGACACACCTGCTTATCAGCGAGTGTTCCCCCTCCTCCTCCTCCACTTCCACCTCCTCCTACTCCGACTTCTTCTCGCTCTGGGGCTGTGTGGGACCCAGGAGGGCCTCCAGAGGACGGTTTGAGTCCCAGGGAAGAGGCTGGTGCTGTTTGCTGGCTCTGGTGATGCAGCAGGCCCCCAGGACTGGGCCCCACATATTGATGCAGGTGGTAGGGTGGAGGCATGGTAGATCGAGGAGGGTGGTGGGGGTGACGAAGGTGCCCATTGCGACCACTTAAGTGATGGTGATGATGATAGTGGTGCTGAAAGAGTTCATCTTCACTGGGAGAGAAGTCATCAAGGGGCTCCTGCTTGAGGGCAGCCCCTGATCTTTGGCCCCCATCCAAGAGAGTCCCAGTGTCAGGCCCTGAATGTAGCGTCCCAGACATCAGGACCCCACTCATCAGTAGCCCCAACCCATCCAAGCCTCCTCCTCCCACCACATCGACTCCGGCTGCTCCACCAGCCCCGCGCCCCTGCTGCATGGAGCCCTGCTCCTCACACAGCCCCTGGCCCTGCTCTGGCTCCACTGATGACACTGAGGAGGAGGATGATGAGGAGGAAAGGGACAGCAGGCAGGTGGCAGGTGAGGATAGCTGACAGCTCTCCTGTAGTGTGGCCTGCTGGGGGCTGCCGTGAGGTGGGGGCTTGTGGGGGGCTTCCCGTGAGCAGGAGTTAGAGGGTGGGGATGTGGAGGAGGAGGAGGAAGAGGAGGAGAAGCCGGCGCTGCTAGTGTGGCTGGGCGAGAGGTTAGTGCGGAACCCGTTGACGCAGGCAACCATCGACATCTGGGAGGAGGAGCAGATGATGGCAGTGATATTAATCTCCTCGGAGGCAGCGCTGGAAGTTGACGGGGACCCAGTGACAGCAACGCTGCTGGTGCCAGCAGTGCTGGTGGACTGCGAGACCAGGGACAGGCAACGTCTCTTCAGACTGCTAGTGCTGAGCAGCCGCGCTGAATGACGGGAGCTCGTTGGGGACAAAGCCAGCGGGGAGGAGCCATCTTCATTATTAAACGGTTGCGCTGCGTCCCCTGACACAGCATTACCTACGCCGCTCACTGCGCATACGCCACTACCACTGTTGTGTGTGGCTCCAACCATCTCATTTCTCGGCAATCCCAAAACTATGCCAGCCCTAGAGTTCTGAAACCCAGCCTGAGACGTGCTATGGACACCTGGCCCCATGCTGGAAATCTTGTAACCCATTGAGTTTTCTTGTTTGATTGGGTAAGGGAGAGAGGATCGAGCCCCGTTGGCAATGCCGCAGCTCAGGCCGGGTGAGGCCCCCGTCAGGGTCCTCTGGAAGGCAGACGAGGATCTGTGAGGAAGAAAAAAAACACACAGAGAAGAATATGCATGCTATTAGCTCAGGCCCTGTTGACAGACACAGGCTGGTTCTTCCCACTAGCAGTGCTGTCAGAATTTAGCCTCCTGCTCCCACTCCTCCTCCAATCCTTCTCTCGGTTTACGGAAAAAAATCATGTCATCCTAAATCAATCCCAGTAACCTAAAATTCTTTTCTTCTTACACATTGTAAGTCATGTTCGGGACTCAGTGACATAAGGTGATGATGGACAGCAGGTAGTATCTGCGGCTGATGATCAAAAATGTTTTTTATGAATAAATGAAACAGGATCTTCTGGTTGCGAGAGGATATGAATGGGCATTTATGACTAAGAATAGAGTGAGGGGGAGGGAAGGATGGCAACTGAGACTAAGAGGCCACTGGCTAGTGTGACCATCTGACAGGCTTTGATAACACAAAGGGGTTAAACCCAACCCAACATTGGGGATAAATAGGGAGTCACCTGTTTTGGTGGCATAATTGCGGCCTATGAAGGGTCACCGTTTACAATACTGTGTATTATGGTGGGAATCTTTGCCCTGCTGAATGGGGAACCCAGGTCAGATTTCTCCATGCGTTGCTGTGATCTTCTACATAATCATTCCTGTCAGTTGGCTCATTATGGATTTTGTCCAAAGCCCCTGAGTGATGTGAGAAGAGCTCTCTTTTCTCCGGGCTGTCTCATGAAGGAATCGTCTTTGTCCTTTTCCCCCCGAGCACGCTGGGGGAAAAACAGAGCCGACGCTAGCTAGGATTGGAGAAAGCCACTGGCAGAGTTTGTCATCGTTGTTGTTAATAAAGACTTGACCCCCCACCCCCAACCCCCTTCCTTTCTATTCAGAAGGGCCATTTCCTGTTTGGCTGTAGTGAAAATATTGAGAGACAATATGAGAGAAGTCAATGTCTTTCCAGAAGCGCTTTCGATCAGATGACTAAAGATGGAGGGATAGAAAAGAGGAGGAGAAAGAAGTTCATTGGAAATTCTTTCTAACTTGACCAACAGTAGTCAAAGATTGCACAACAGAAGAAGCACATTAGTGTAACATAAATGTTGTACTTTGGACCCTTTCAGTGAGATTTATGAGACTAGGTAAATCTTTCCAGCTACATATGTGTACATCTGAATCACAATAGCAAAGATAATGAAAAACCTGCAGTGTTAGCAACATTACACCCAACAGGAAACATTCAAAACTAGAACAGGAACATAATTATTAGAAAACAACAGCGATAGTGACAGTTTACCTGGTGTCTTGGTGAGGGCCGTCTTGCAGGAGGAGGTCGGGTGTAGGTCTGTCGCAGTGGAGGCTCTGGGGGTAAAGCCCCCCTGAATGACCCCCCACTGACAGTGGCAGGCTCTGCCCACATCGCATCAGGGTGCCCTCAGTGTCACCCAGCTCGGTGTCTACATCCTTCTCTGAGCAATAGGCACTATTTACTGAAAGAAGAGAAGGAGAAATGTCACTAAACTGGTTCTACAAATGATTTGAATGTAGTTGATAAACAATTTCAATGTTTAAACAGCTTTTTTTCACATAAGATATGATGAGTACATCCTTGATATGTGTATCAAATGATCCTGGCTAAGCACACTGAATGTATGATCTATTAACTGCCCTGGAAGGATAATCAGTTTACAATGGGATCCAGGCCATTGGTGACATTGTGAAGTTTTATTAGATTATGAATATTCTCTTGAGAAATAATTGTTGGCTGCCACAACTGTAGTATCTGGTGATGTATGGAGAGCTTTTTGGCAAAGTTCAACTGGTGACAGTAAGAATAGCGCTGGAGAGATTTATTATCAAATATTATTGCTGGAGTAATTGAGGAATTGTATTCCAAATGGCGATGCGTCCAATTTGGAAAAATAAACTAACTGAAATGAATGTGTCCGGTAGAGGCAGCCAGTAGAAGTGTAACCATGGCATGAGTCATGAATTAAAATTACATACAGTGTTTTTAATTTTACCATCAGTTGTTTTAATTTCATGTAATCATTACTTTTTTTAATGTAAATAGTGACTTCATTGTTTTATTTCACTCATTTATGTATTTATTAGGTAAATTGTTCATTGGAGAAGAAAACTCAATTGAAGTGCAGTGTGAGTCATTTAAAGTGTGATTTTCATCCATGGACTAAAATTCAGAAAACAGCAATAATTGCGATGGAAGAATCATCAATATCAGATGTATGTTTCATAGTTAAATAACATCTACAAATAATCTATTTAGTGAGGGAAATGCATGCAGTTTAGTATTTGTTGCTGAATAAAAATGTATTTTTTATTAGTATTTACTTTTCAGCTGCAGCACATTTTAATCCCTAGGTACTGGCCTCAGGTGTTCAAACCTGAGCATTTGATCAGGATGACAAGCTTCATGAGTGTGACTGAAAATATAGCCTAATAAAAATAGGACAAAGAAAAATTAAAGTGGAAACGGAGGGAGGTGTATGAGGAAATATTTGCTGAGGGAAAGCCGATATCCCCACACACTCATGTGTAGGCGGCCACGCGTCCCCTGTTCCAACTTTCCTAACTCAATTTCTCAAATTCAATTTTCTCCTAACGATGTTATTGACAATGTTATCACACACTATGAGCTATTATTAATAAAGTCACCCAAACACCCTGTATGTGAGAGAGAACATTCAAAAAGGAGAACAGAAAGAATACAAGATGAAGAAAATGAATTAGATGTGAACATAGTCAAATATTTACCCGAATCAGAAATGAAAAAAACTAAACAACCCAACAACAAAAGATGTTACAGCATCAATAACAGATGGAGAGGGAGAGTAAACAGTAGAGGACAGAAAGAGAGGAAGTGTTTGGAATATGGGAAAAAGGTTACAGGAATGAACAAAAGACAAGAGAAAACAAGAGGACTCTGTGAGCCATGTTATCCTCAGTTTAAGAAACATCTATTCACATATCCCTCCTAAAGTTGATGTAGTTTCAGTCTCTTTTGTCTTGTTCGTGGGTCACAGCAGAAACACAAAGAAGTAGAGAAAAGGCAAAGCAAGCAATGCAAACAGGCCGGTATCGCTGGGGGACCGGAGGAATAATGCTGGTTTCACTCAAAGCCGTTAACAGAAGGCAAGATGTCTTTCAGCTCTGGTCTGTTTTCAAGCAATACAAATCATTCTGTTTATCAAATTCTGGATTGTTCTTTCCTTTTTGTTTTACTCCTTTTCTTTTTTTCACTGCTTGTTGGCTGGGCATCCCCACCAGTTAGCATACACTGTGTTTCTGTATGAAAGAATCAAGGCCCACTGATGTGAGGCCAAGTGTTTCCCTGCCTCGAGTCAGGAGTAATTCAATCAGGATGGCCAGAAGTGACATGACGGAGATGACCTACATCATCAGAGATTTCTTAATTAGGCCTTAATTGTCCATATGGATGCATGCAAAAACACAAACAACCAAATAAAAACAGTGTCATCATAAAGCAGTGGATGGACTGGCACTAAGTCAATAAGGCCTTGACTGAACGCACATGCTCTTTCTCTCATATCAAAGTCACCACCACATAAAACACAGACACACAACACGCAGCCCGGTAAATGTAATTCCAATTATGAGACAATGCTCTTTCTACTCTTGTTACTCTGTTCCAAATTACAGAATGGATGTTTGCCAGGAAAAGTCCACCATGTAAATGAGTCAACACAGAGACAAGACAGAGATGTTCCCAGAGCACTTATTACCTGTCTGCAAGTTGTTGTACTAAAACAGAATGATAATACAACCATTGTTCCCAGCACACTTCTGGGGGAAAAAAATCACTTGGATGAATCTCCACTGCTTAAACTCATTGGACAAGGGTTACACTGAGTCTGCTTTTACATGTCTTTTGCAAAACTCTACACCTCGTATTAGGGCTCGATATCAAATCTCAATTTTTTTTTACTTCTGAATTGTATCCTGAGCATCAAAAATTGTCAAGTATTGAAAGCTGGCATCAAACGTCAGATTTAAAGCCTGCTTTACTCATTTTTGGATCAAATAGTTCCCTATTTAAATCTGATATGGTTACCTTAATAGCAGCAAATTAGCTACCTAGCCTGCAAATAGATGTAAGAAGTGTGCTTTACACCTGTGAGAAAGTTTGGAGGCTCAATCAACAAGCTAAGCTGCAAGACAAGGCAAGTCCATGTTTTCATCTTAGACAAATGGGAGACTTTAGCAGAAAAGCTAATGGGTTCTGTCAGTCAGGCTGTTGTGTAGCAGGCTGCTGTCTGGCAGTTAGTCAGTGTGACCGTCCGCCAGTGGTGGTTGACCACTAACATTACTGCTTTATGCAAATATGATTTATGGTCTTCTTTTGTGGAACAAAGAAAACATACAAATTCACATTTATTTTTAGGCTATTGTTTAAAGTCAGGTATTGTATAAACACTATTATGAAAAACTTGAGAAAAAAAATCCAGCCCTGTCCAGTATCAAATATAATTACTGAGACATACATAACAAATACATTCTCATAGTGAAAATGGTAAAATATGAGTTGAGACAAAAATGCACTTTGAGGATTAACTTTGGGAACTAACCGGAAATGTCTCAACAATAGACCACTGCATTTATACTTAAACATAGCCTGTCAGTCTAATCACAAACCAGGAGAAGAATAGGTTGATTCACCAAAAAATTACGAGTTGGTGCCAAATATGTAGAAAAGCAGAGAGGCAACATTATAGGATTTCTGGATAGATTTTAGCTGTTTGGCGCCACCACCAATGCGAAACAACTTACAGTGACTTTAAAGTCCCATTTGTGCGTAAGAAGTTTCTCTTCTGTTATCTTCTTTCATGGGAAGTTTCAAATCTGCACTTTTTACATCCAGCATCTGACATTCTTTTAATTGCATCTAGTTTTGTGAATTGTGGCAGAAGGGAGACCTTTTTGTGTGCCTTTGATTTGCTTATTTCCAATACAAACAGTAGTAGTACTTACAGAAAGTCCCTCTCGCCTGAACTCCTATTTCCAACATTTGTGATGAGAGTTGCATCATGTTGCGAAAGCTCGATTGGATTAAGTATCTCCATCCAGCAGACACCTTCTCCATTAAAGTCAGAGTGTTGGATGAGTGCTTAAGGTCCTGATACCACTGCTGGAATAAGTAAGTGCTCCAGTGATTTAAAGTTTTGCTACCTTAAAAGAATCAGTCATGCTCTGTTTGGGGAAAAGAGCTCCTCAACATATGGTGGCTTGGATGGGACCCGACAGTAAATTCAGTTTATATTGAATGTGCCATGGTAATTCAGCATTGAACATTTCTTTTTGTGTTGTGGGCATAGTTTGATCAGGGGGTGGAAGCCAAAGAGTGCTTTGGTGACTGAGGGAGAATGTAAGACATCAAGAAGTGGCCACAAGGGAGGAGAGTGTGTGCTATGCGTGTGTGTGTATGTGTGTGTGTGTGTGTGTGCGTGTGTGCGCATGCATGTCTTTCTATGTTTGAAAGAATCAATTTCCCTTGGAAACCAGCGTTGTGAGGACATTTTAGCAAAACCTCACAAATTTAACTTTAAACTCAGTTTAGTATAAGGGTTGGGTTTAGGCATTTAGTTGTGATGGTTAAGGTTAGGGTAAGGGGCTAGGGAAATTATGTCAATGAGTGTCCCCATATGGATATAAAGA
This sequence comes from Scomber japonicus, assembly GCF_027409825.1. Taxonomy (NCBI): domain Eukaryota; kingdom Metazoa; phylum Chordata; class Actinopteri; order Scombriformes; family Scombridae; genus Scomber; species Scomber japonicus. Next base: position 14,215,909 of record NC_070584.1, read on the forward strand.
CAAACATGTGTGTGTGTGTATGTGTGTGTGTGTGTGTGTGTTCGTGCGTGCGTGTGCGTGGGTGTGAAAATAAATGAGTGAGAAAAAGAAAGAGAGAGAGGTGACCATTCTTCTTATGATAAGCAGAGTTATAGGTGGTCTGTTGAGTAAGGCAGCTGTGTATTCATCATACTTTACATTCCTTTGGCTTGAATTTGAAATCTTTTCATGTTTTGTTCTGAGGAAAACATGTTTATGTAATCCATTGACATAATTAACAAACACAAATTACAATCTGTAGGTACGGTAATAAGCAAATTAAATCTAGCCATTTACTTAATCCCTGCAAATTATGGTTAGAAATTGAGTTCAGTGTTGTGTGAAGTTTGAATGAGCACCTTCGAACAAGCTGGGTGGGAAGCTGCTATGATATGCACAGTTGCAAGCATTCAGGCTCAATTAGCACTAGCAGTGACGCTGTAAGGGCGTGAGATCACGGACGCCAGGGCACAGAGAGGGATGGAGAGAGAAAAAAGGAAGGACATTGCCAGAAGCACCGGGGGCAAGTGTTGTGTTCAGTACAGAGACCATGCACAGATGTGCTGGCTCATCCTCGCAAACAGCCACTGATGTCAGCACTGCCAACTATAGAGGCAGGCACATATAAGGACTCTATTGTTATCTGCCTCTTAAAACACCACCCCTCCATAAAAATCACCTTTGGCACATGGATGGCAGACATGAAACAGTGCTTGTTGATAACATGGTGTCTAATAATACTGTGTTATATTTAAAGCGATGTTCCGTTTTATAAATGTCATCACATGGTATCTCATGCTCACTCTGCCACCTCAACTGTATAATTAAAGTAGCATGTTCCTTTCAGTGAGTATCACTACGGGATGATGGTAAACTGACACACAAGAGGAGAAGAAGGTTAAAGGAGCAGTGTGTCAGTTTTTACGTTCCATTGCACAATAAACTAATGCTTCAAACAAGAGTGTAATTATAAAGGGATAAACGTGGTTACTCGAGAACTTGTCCTGGGACATGTATGATTATTTTTTGGCTGAAGTTTTGGAGGGAAACGAGGTTCCAATCACCCTGCAATACGCCTGCTCTGATGTCATCCATTTGTCATGCTTCCTTCTTGTCAAAATCCTTTGGGAACGCAGCGCACATAGCCGCAAAACTCTGATGCATCATGACCGTGACTGGAAAGTGCTTTCTAATCCTTTTCCCACTGATGAATGCAGGCACTGTGACCATAGAGGCTGAAAAATAAGACAATAGACAGGAACAATGAATGAACGCAGACTCGATAATTCTGATAATTAGGATACAACTTAGTCTTTAGTGGAAGGTTGCGGTCACTGTGACGGTGATTACATTGATTGTTAAACACGCTTCACATACTGGATAAATTTCACATTGGGGATCACGGCCAGTTAGGGTGCGCTGTAATTGTACACCTATTCAGGCTGCCTCAGGGGCTGATGATCAGAGTCATGTTCAAGTTCAGCAGTGTTGTGCCTTGGCTAAAAAACTCTCCCCTGACCTCAGTGACTAATAAATGACTAATAAAGCACAGCAGACACATGTCTCCAATCTAGTAGAACTTAACCCTTCTGAAACAACACAGCTATTATCCCAAGATACTCAGTTATGACTGCATTACCATACAAAGCATTCCAGTCGCTACAGTATTGAGAAGATCAAACCACATCATCACATAGTTGAAAGTCTCTGTTGCTGTCTCCCTCAATGAATCTCTCTCCTTCTCGCTCTCTCTGGTATCATTATTTCTCCACAGACAACACCAGTCCTCCATCTGATCAGCAGATGGTCAGGACAGCATTATTAAGTGTAATTGGTGGTAATCTGGGGCGATTTTTTATTTCGGTGACACTTCATTTTCTATAATTCTCGCCTCTCCCTTTTAAGTCACCTAAGCGTTGTGTTAAGTGCCAGACTGGGACTGTGCTTGTGCCAGCGTTTAATGTGTTCAAGTCTTCAGAGACATGCAGGCCTCAATGAAAAGCAGATGTGCAGATGGATAGATGGTTTAAGGAGAGGAAAGGGGAGCGATCAGAGGTGTGCTCTACTTAAAGCAGGAGGAGGCTGTTGGGGGTGGGTGGGTAGGGGAGTGTTGGAGAGGGAAATGGGATGTCAGGAGTGTGATGCAAACATCTGAACCCAAGGTACAACAAGCTGCCAAAACCGCAAGACAGATGCCTCTGGAAATCCAATGTGACACCTCAACTGGCCCCACTTTGGCTCCATAAATCATAACATTCAGCACTTAAACATTTAATAATGATCATTTTATTTCTGTCTGCCCCCATACCCCCACCTGCCATGGTTCTCCCCCTCTCCGTCTTCCCTTTCAACATGAGACAGGTCAACAGATACAAGTGTGCGACAGCAGGCCACAGGACTTTGTAGAGGGATGCTCTGGTTGTGCGTCCTGTCCAGTGCAGATGTTGTGTATTAGGCTCCAAAGCCTTTCCCGGCTTCTCTGAATCTCATAACTCATGTCTATATTTGTGTCTGCGGCATAGGCCCGGAACTTATTTGTTTGCTTAGTAATGGATGTATGATTGAAAAACCTGGGGGCACAAGTAAATGAAAAATAACAATGTCTCGGGAGAAAGCTCCTCTTAAAGCAGGTGCGGAGCAAGGGGGAAGAAGAAAAACTCTATTAAATTACTGTAGGAGCATAGAAATGTCAGTGTTTTCGTAGTGGGATTACAAGTACCAGCAGACATGAGAACTTTCATGAGGATAAAATCAATTTGTTCTGGCTGATTTTAGCTGCTCTCAGTCAGGTACCTTTGTTCCTCCCTGTTTTCTCATGGTCAGCTTGGTCACACAATAACCTCAGATTAGCCGCAAGAAAGTCGAACACGAAAGGATAAACATTAGAGTGAAGAGGAGGGACTTGTGCAGCTCCAGAAGCATCCAGCAAGCCTCGACTATTTCTGGTCACAGCGTGGAAATATCTTACTTTAGCTCCAAAACAGTTATAACATTAAAGAAATCATTAACATAACGACTGAGTTGCAGCTATGTCTTCCAAACAAACCTGTCTGTGAAATCGTCTGGTTGTTTATACTAAGTGGCAACACGGTTTTAAGTCACACTGATGAATGCAGCAGTCGGTAAATGATTAGCTCTCCTGCTTTTTAGAGAAGAGGGCACATGTTTAGGGAAGCAGGCGTCCTCATAATACTGAGCTCTTCAAATGGAGCAGTGCTAACCGCAGTCATGAACACAAACAAATAGTTGGCAGCCAGCAACCCTCCCATCCCAAAACCTACCCACCCACCCCATCCCAAGCCCAGGCTTGGTGCCCACCGAAGACTCAATGACCAACCACTTCACCGCACAGCTAGCAGATGGGACGCTGTATATAAAAGCCGAAACACAGCAGATAATGTTGTAGTGTTGTAATGTGACTCCATGCACACACTTAGACACACACACCTCTCTCTCTCTCTGTCACACACACACATACAGCTAAAAGAGCTCTCTCACACACATACAAAGGAGGATCCACTGAATGGCTTGTGGTCTTACAAGATCACGTCCCACAGCTTCCTGCCAACCGTCACAGCCAATTACTTCCCTGCTGCTGTCCTCTCTGATTAACATAATTAAAACTTTACACTTGTGCATGTCACCACCTGGTGGTTGTACCTTGTCACTAGTGGTGCCTGTCTGGCCACTCTTTATGTGGACAGATCCATCAACATAAATCATGCAAGTATGTTTTGAGAAGAAAACCAGCAGATATGTGTTCAAACTCAGATCAGTCAGAAGTAACAAGATTTGATTATTTGGAATGCAAATATTTCACTCAAATTCAGTGACAGAGCTTTTGATGCAGCAACTGATAACATTATCAGATTTATGTGTTAATTCAAAAGGTTTTAATAGCGCATCTGACTGACCTCAGTTTTCCTTTCTTAATTTTTCCATCTGGTAGATTGTTGCATACAATTTGTCATTATTGTTTAAAATGTTTAATTTGACCTGTTTGTAAATACTTGAGAAACAAAATACGTCTATGCTCAGCTACGGAAGGTTAAGGTGTTACAAATAACATTTTTTATACAAATAAATACGTGTTTTGTTTGTTTATTCTGTTAAACACCCAGTGTAAACAGATAAAATTACCTTATGTTCAGGAAGTGATGCGTTTATTTTTCTAACACAGTGAGACATTCAGAATCAACAGAAGAACAAAACATAAGCAGAGAAAGAAAGGAGATCAGCGTACAGGCACTCAGAAACCTGTCCTCATATTTCTCAAAGACACTGTTTGCAATCTGACGTTTTACAAGGAGTCCTCAGCCAAACCACATCCTATAATTGGGCAGAAAAGCCACACAATTGTAAAGGCTAAACAGTGCATAAACTAGAGTATCAGTCAGGTCCATGTACTGACTTGATATACCAGCAGACCGACAAGACATGATGCACTTGGCTGGTAGACGTGACAGGAACACCTGGCCCAGTGACAGACACCTTTATGGGACTGGTGAACAACACGGTTGCGGAGCCAGGCCAAGCCTCGGCATGGGATCAGGAGGTGCTTCAAAGCCAGACAAGAGGCTGCTCTGTTTGGGGAGGCCGCAGTAAATACTGGCAGAGTGATGTAGCTGGTGCAGAGTTTTAGGACTGTCAACCATTCAAAGCACCACACCCTCACAGAAAGTGTCAAAGGTGCGGCTGGTTCACTTCTCAACAGAATCAAGTTCTTTCCTGCAAGTAACTGAGCTTAAAGTGTTATGATGTGTTTTTTTTATCAGTGTTTATTTCATAGGTTTAGATCCTAAATCTGTGTGCGTGTATGCGTTACGTTGAGTGCTTGTGTTTTTGTCTGTATGTGCTGCATTCACTCATGAGAATAACCAATGTATATAAATCTGCTGTAAAAAAAGTATACATGGGGATTTAGTACAGAAGCTGCGTTTGCTCCTTCTGAACAATAGGCCTCAGTTTGTCCGTGTGCCCGCTCAAGTCATATCCAAACACAGCAGACGTCCCTCTGAAACTGAAGTGAAATCAAATCTATTTGTCAAACATCAGCATGGCCTCTGTTTGTCAAAATTACTATACTGGCATAATAAATCTGTGCTGTTTATAATGGCTGGGTGTTGAAAATAACTTTTGTTAAACAGAGGCCGTTTGTAAGGATGGTTTTGTTCATATACACAAATGAAAGAGACTCATGATAGCTTAATTTTATTTCTGATGTTTTTTCTTTTTTTAATGCAAATGGCATAAAGAAATGGGTATGAGCCAAATACTTGCTAAAAGTGAGCAGTCTTTGTTTCTTCATATCATGACTGCAAAAGTCTGGTTGCACTAGAGGAAAAAGTCAAGGGAGCATCCAATTCATTAAGATTCATTCTCTGGGCAGCCTCAACATCTACACTAATTTTCACGGAAATCCATCCAATAGTTGTTGAAATATTGAAGTTTGGACTGTGGTTTGGACTGACCAATTGACTGACCCACAGACAATCCCAATCCCTAAATCCATGCCAGAGCCATGACTGAAAATAGACACAAAAAAACTGCACCAAGCCACAAGGTCAGCGGAAAAGATTCACTTAATTTCCTTACAAGTGATCTTAGATTTTGATTTTTTCCCCCGAGAAGTCAGATTCTAGTCAGTCTTGCTGCAGCTCCCATTAATAAAGCGTTGTTAGCCAAGCTCGTTCCTGCACCAGCGGCCTGCTCATTTTGGTCTGAGAGGCTGTCGGTACAAAACTCACAATACTCCTTCAGTCCTCTTCAGCCAGCACCCAATATTTACAAGCAAACCCAAATCTGTGAGAGAATTCGATTGAACACAGATGGCAGGAAATTCCTCTGAAATGACATTGGCCAAACTCAACCACAGAACATGAGAGTATCTCCATGTCGCAGATGCACCATGGCCCATCTGACAGATACTCTCTCTTCTTCTCGCCCAGCACCACCTCCTGCCATCAATTATAATTTGACAAGAACAGAGATTTATATGACTTCTGTAAAACAAGTGATCAATTTGCAGCAATTACTGTATATTTTTTAATGGTTTAGGGGCAGTGGTGGGAGAGAAATAAATGAATAGTTAGGAAAACGTCTGGAGGAAAATTCCCTTGATGGTCGGTGGTCCAACTGAGAGGCTGAATTTAAGTGTTGGTAATTAGATCACATTTGAATGAGGAAACATTTGAAAATGATTATTTTGTTACCTACACACAGTGCACATAACCTTCTGTTATTCTCAGAGGGGATGCTAGTTGTTTAAAACAAGGGCCAAACCAGATGTTTTGTGAACCAAAAGAGGAATCCAATTTCACTTCCTACTTCTTTGTTACTTTTTGTTGTTTTAGTGCAGGAAGAATAATGGAATGTTACTTTGTGAAAAGGATATGTTCAAAGCATGCATAGTAATTGCTCTGGCTTTGGAAGTTTCCGGTTTAAGTTGAAGCCAATGCTTCTCCATAGTGTCCACAATGAATACTAGCTAGTCAGGGTAATTAGGGGTTAACTCAGCCCCAAAATACAGCTCTTTGAGGAAAATGACTTTTTCAAAAGTCCACAGTTTGCTTTGACAGCGGAGGCAGAGAGGGGAAGCTGCTATTTTGATTAGATTATTGGTGTTGTTTCATGTTGCCGGTGGTTTCTAAACCTGCAGAAAGGAAGCTGATCTGCACAAACAGAAGGGACTAAATCTGTCTGCAAACCCTCAGAACAAATGTTAGATTACAACAAAGGACACATGACACATGGAATAAGTACTCCACAACAATGGCCACTATAACAATCATTATCTAATGATGCACTGTTGAAAAAATGTGTTGTTTTTACAGTTTGGTTGTGAAGTGAATCACTTGTTGAAAACATGGTTTATGACGTTGAAGAATATTTATTTGTTGTGGACTCCTCTTAGCAGAATGGTTTTTATTCTGTGACTGATTTGAACCAATAGTCAGCAGTCAACATCTGCCACTAAAGGGCATTAAGTTGCCTGAAAAATGACCAAAATCCAGACTGAAGAGGGACCTCCTCATGCACTCAGAGGGCAGCACAGTATTGGGGTTTTCATAAATATACAGAATAAATAAGAGAGGGCCCCAGGTTTTCCACTGAGCAAACCTGTGTTGAGTTTCAAACCACACATACCCAAGGAAGTCAGCAATACCATTCTTTTATTGTGTGGGGAGTCCTCATTCACCAAAGGCTTTTGCAGTGGTGACCTCCCACCCCATACCACCCACAACCGCACACTCACAAACACAGATCACACATACAGTAGAGACAGGAACACGCACTCTAGGTAATTTGAGATGGACAGTCCAATAGACATTATACATCACTTCACATCAAACAGTTTCATAATGCTGCTGTGAGGAGGATGAGGAGGAGGGAGGCCTGCACTTCATAGTCCATCCCTCATCCTTCTACAACGTCAGAAAGAGCACACTGCTGGCCAATGCTTGAGAAGTGATGGCATGACTCCTGAGCCCCCGCAGTTACAGGGACTACGGCACAGTGGGGCCTGTAAAAACCCCAAAATGGTACCAAATGACACCTATGGAAACACATTCAATCTTGTGCGGTGGGAGGTCAATATACAGCTATTTACACAGACAGCAGCCCTGTGTGTTGGAACAGACAGGGCCACCATCAAAGAGCTTTATGAGCAAATATATTCTCACAGCGTAAGCATTTTAGATGTCCAGGCATTGAAGCTCTCCTGTGTTTTCTCTTCTCTTGTTTAATGGCTGTAATAAGATTCCTTTTATTATGATTTCTGCTCTTGCTGCGTCCCTTCACCCCGTGAGTCAGCCGAGGGTTACGGCCAGTGCGAGACATGAGTTTTGTCTCAGTAGTGAAACTATTTCGAAGTTGGAGCTTGTCACTCTGTTTGACTGTGAGTAAGGTCAAACACCCCACAGAAACAATAACAGTGCAAAGAGATCGGTATTTTTAAGATTTGGTGCTTTAATAAACACACCGTTTTATAGTGTATCCTGACAAAGGCAGGACAAAGTCAAGAGACCACAAGTGTTGCTTTCAACAGAACATTAGACTTATCATGTATCACCTGTAGGCAAAGAAGATCATCTACGGTGAGCTTGTATTGAAAATAATGTATTCCTACAAACTGCACTGTATACGTCATGGTGTTTTGTTTTTTGTTTTTTTTTTACAAATAAAAACTACAAAACTACAAAATATATCCATAACATTCATATACATTAAAGTGGAAACAGACAACTTTTCAACTCCCCCCTTCACACTGTCACAAAGACAACCGGATAGTTTTCCTCAGACCCCAGCCCCCGTGACGACATGATCAAGACCACTTTGGAAATCAGAGAGAAGAAAGAAACATGTTCACTGACAAGGTAAATTGAAATTGTCACAATTTTATTTTGAATTTGGGCAAACAGGCAAAAGCTATTGCAATGATATTCACTGAATATAGTTATAGAACAATGTTTTTGTTTCACACGAAGAGTAGGGGAAGAAGAAATGTTCAAAGAAAACTGGAGAAAAAGCCTGAGTTTTTTCTATCCATTTAGTCTATGATGGAGAAATGAAAGCAGATATAAATTATTCAATATGTGTTGAGAAAAGCATGTTTCTGTTTTTACAAATGTGCAGTTTGCACAATTGAAATAACACATTTTCTGTCCCTTGATTTTCATATGACCAACTTCATTACCCTGACTGGATAATGATCCCGTAGGACTGATAGCTTAGCTGACTGATATCTAGAGTGCTTTTTATCTGATAGCTGCTGTTGTTAACAGTAATGGGAAGAAAGCCGCCTTGAAATCAGGTTTATTCAGGTACTATACTCATACAGAATTGCATAATTTAAGCAATAATATAAGCACATAATTGAAATTTTAAAATTTTGGGGTTTACCACAGCTGGTTAGATATTAATTGTGACAGGACTAAAACATTTTGATTAATTAATCAAGAAAATAATTGGTACATTAAGCAATAATAATTGTTGATAATAATAATTGCTGTCCATATCAATCAATAATGCCTGCATTCAAATTATACGGACATGCATTGCATCAGATGAAGTACATCATGTTTTATTATACATACCCATGCATACTTGCTATGTAGGCAACCTACCAATATAGTCTGTTAATGCAAATGTCTTCATTTACTCAGACTAACAGGGAGAAAAACCTCATGCAGAAATCAATTAAACAGGAGCAGAAATATGAATATACCCAGAACCTTTGTGTTGTGAGGATACACTAATAACTGTACTATGCAAATGTGCATTGGGCGGGTGGGTTGCAACAGCAAATACCAGGACCAAACACAAATGACTCTGAGTACTGGATTGATTATTTGGCAACCTGAGTGTGATAAACCCAAAAAGGAAAAGTGAAGGTGGATGGCTAAACTGATTTTTGGTTGTGAAAAGGAGCTTAATCAGACGATGAACAAGCAGAAATAAAGAAATCATTCTTCATTTGGATCACTTGGCCTTTGCTATGTGTGTTGTTTGGCTGCTCTTGGCCAAAGAGTGTAAGGGCTGAATAAAGTGTCAAGCCTTTCACATAACCTGGCATTCATTGTGAAGCTCTTTTACGAACCATAAAAAATATTCGTTTCGCCCCTGACCTGTTTTCCAATATAGTCTCCAAACCCATAAAAGGGTTTGCTTTTCATTTATTTTTATTTGAAGAACTTTGAAATGCAAATGTTTGTTTCCTTGCATGTAAAAATTGAGAGAAGCCATCTTAAAAGAGAAATTTGATGTGAAATGTGAATTCTGGCCATTTTACATCATCCCTAACATAAACATGCGGGTTCTCAGTGCAAGTCTTTTTGTGCTGTTAAATGAGTGTACTTTGGCAGGCTGCAGTGTACATATACTGATGCTTTGCCTCTCTCGCTGGACTGCCTTCATGGCTCACAGCTCTTGAGGCTTGTAGAAGACTGGCATCGTTACAGTGGCCTAGATTGGCCATATTTTCGTGTCAAATGACAGGTCTGGCCCTGTAAAAGTGGGCGCTGTGGTAAACTGTGCATTTACATTTATGACTAAAGCTATCAAGGACACAGATAACAAGTACTGTTGACTTTTGCTGAATTGTGGTTTTAAGGGCTATACATTAAATATTTCACTGCCTGCAGCTTTTTCCAGGCAGATGAAAGTACATCCTTGCTAAGTCTCATTTTTAAAAATTTATCCAATTCCATTTATATTTGTTCTTGAACTTTTTTTTGTAGCTGGAACAAAATGCAGCATTCTTTAGAACAATAATGACTGTGTTATTGCAAAAATTGTGGAAGAATTATTGTTCCCAGTGTATCAAATCATTCTCAAACATTTACAAATAGCAAGAAAAAACACATACTGGCAATTTATGCTGGATGCCGCTACTACACTGGCATTTATGTGCGATCAGATATGAGTACCAATATAATCAAAGAATGAAAATGACACACAAATAAACTTGAATTATTCATCACTTACAACAACTGCTGCTGTAGAAAAACCCTTTCAGAAACTATTATATAAAAATTATATAAAAAATATTCCTATACAACTATAGCTGAACTTCACAATATATTCTGCATCCATGTCGCTCTAAATAAGACATACTCGGAAAATTCCAACATTTCTCAAAGTTACAGCAGAAGTAGTGATGTTTTATTCAACAGGTCAGGCGTGCCAACTTCTCTATGCACAAAGTCTGACCCCGTGCCTGAGACTGGTGAGAGACCTGAACCTCATGGTGTTTGTTTGAAGTCCAGAAAAAATGTGGCTGAGCCAACATAAACAGTGACAGTGTAGGAGAAGACGTACAGGCATGTCTGATACGTTTAGGCGGTACTGTTGTGATAAAGTGCAATGGTAAATGTGCCAAAGGACCTTTTTGGAAACACAGGCAGTGAGACAGGTTTAGAGTGACTGAGATTGAGAATGACACCACTGAAACTTGAAACTGGACGCAAAGGCCTTCTTTCATCACTTTTACCTGTGTCGTGAGCAAAAAGTATTTGTTTTGCTTTACCAGTCCACTTGGTTGGCAGGAGACGGTGTGATGACATAAGGTTACTACTAAACCAGCAACCGATCGCAAAATCCTTCAATTCAATCCAGACATTCAAAGTCTTGGCTATTATGGTTATGGTTCTCAGCATGAATTGTTACGTGCTGATTTTGGGGATTTATTTTCACAATAAATATTAATCATGGTTTGAGTGTTACAAATGCTAACAGGGAGGAAAGAAAACATGTCAATTTGTTGTTCACGTCTCATTATTTAAAATGCCGCAGGTTTTCACAATTCAGCACGGCAACGTTTATTTGTGCAGTTTGTTTACAGCTCAGAGAACAAAGCACATCTCCTGAAAGATATAATCAAGAATTAAACTATACAACTCTCCCCAACCACTTCAGTATTACTATGCTTGTGTACACTAAGCGTGTCCTGTATCATCTTACCAACAAATCCTGAAATGCTTATAACACAGTAGGCCTGTGTGTTCCTCTACAGAACAGCAAACACACTGTCAAACTCCATGGAGCGCTGCCGAACGCACCGGGCTGTGTAATGCTGTTGAACAAGCAGCAGGTATTTGTTAGTTAATCATCGTTTGAATTAAGCTAGGAGGCTGAGGTTGTATTCAGGAGCAGCAGGCCTGTTTTGACTAAGCCATCTCAGCAAGGGCCCGGTCATGGAGGCTCCCAGCATTTGTAAAAGATTAGTGGCCTAGTCCTGATGTACTGAGCTCAGGTCAAGCAGAGTGCAGGGCTCGGACGCAAGCGAGTTTCACCATATCTCTCCCATCTGCAGCTCTCACACAGCATATCTACTAGTCCGGGTACATGAGACACACTGAATAATGTGATTAAAGGTGTTGGAGCGAGGTTTGGAGTTCGCTGAAGGGAAGTTGTTTCTTCAGGAAGCAGCATTACCCTGTTTGACAGACACTAAGGTAATGCCAGCAGTATCAGCAGCGTAGTAATAAGCAAATCAAGATTTCACAGTATATGCTAAGATTTTGTACTCTGCGAGCCATCTGTGCACAATTGTATGCTTCGTGTGTCATGTTTTGGTCAGTTTCTATTGCATGGGGAGTGTACTGTCAGATGTGAACACTTCCAGTCAGAGCATCTATGCTGAATAAAGGAATAACAATAGTCCACATGCTCTCAGCATTTCATTAGCCAAAAGACTAAATGAAAACCAACTGTGTGGGAACAATAAAATAATTTGTCAAGGGAGAAGGCTGCAGATAAATTCTGCAAAGCGTTTTCCAATTGGCCGAGGCTCCGGTTCATTGAGCCAAGTGCTCAGCACCTGGCTGTCACGGCTTTGACGGTGCCTAATTCATATCAACTTTCAAACACATGCCTATTAGATCACTGCCGATATGAGCTGAAAGTGGCTGATTAGGCTTTTTATCGGTATTAGTCAACATGTGCTGTGAAGAGAGAAATCTTGCTCGCCTTTCTTCACTCCCTCTGCCCATCCACTAAATTTGTGACTCAGCTTCAGTGAAGACATACTGGGGAGAAAGCCAGGTACTCATCCTAAATATTCTTGTCAAAAACTCCCAGTGATATATAAGAGACATTTCCTGCCACGGGAATGTTTATTGGTTACTGAAACTGTGTGAACCTAGTCTGTGTGGATCCAATAATCTCAGCGTAGCACTTTTAAGGTGAGTGAAGCTCCTCTTGATGGGTTTTGGCTTCATCTTAAAGGTTGAATGCTGAGCCCAGGGGGAAAGGTTGTAAATGTCATGCCGGTTAAGACAGCTACGCACTGGTTCCCATTATGTTAATCTTTCAAGTTCCATAACATAATACACCCACCAGAACCATTCATTTATTGGTAAAAAACAGACATCTTAAATGTACACGTATACCTACATATACCTAATCACATAAATTATGTGCAAATGCTATGATGTACACACACAAAATGAAATACACACCGATGTCTCTTACTGTCCCAAAGCATTTAATGACCATAATATGTCATTGCTGATTAATAGGGCTGTTAAAAATAAATATCTGTTGCTCAGAATTTACTTTGCCAGAAACTGAGATTTCTTACTTAAAAAAAAAAAAAAAAAGGTTGCGTGTCCCGTTTTGGAAACATGCAACAAGTGACTGACCAGTATTGCAACACATTTCATCCTCGAGCCAAAAAAGCTAAAAACAATAACATTTTGCACTGCAATGTATTAACCTCTTCACTAGACTTTTGTGTCGAGTCTCTGCTCTAATTAGCTGGATTATTTGTTCTATTGCAAAAACCAAAACTTTTATTAACGTTTCATGCTCAGAGTTCAAGAACGAGTCGATCTTGTCCTCCACTTTGCCCCAAACATCAGCATTTACACATACACTGGCACACAAACACTGTTCAATCTGCTCCCTACTAAAACTACCATCAACGAGCCCCATAAGAGATCCTAAGTGTCCAACATGATGTTTGTGTTAAGCAGTGTATTATAGAAGCTGACTTCTGGGTCTTCAGGGGAATGTTAAGCATGTTAATGAAGAGAGCATACTGAGGCTATTACTCAGTGTAATGTGGATCCATTTAACACACTTATTGCACAGCCCATATGAGCCTCGGTTCAAATAGAGAAAGGGGGTCCTACATTTAATCTTGGCAACTGTAAATCAGAGAAGAACAGAGGGGATTGTCCTGAACAAAACAACTTGCAGCTGAATTATTTCCTCATTTAGAATTACAGGACAACAGAATAAAAACCACACAGTCTTCTTCCAAATGCAATTTGATGTCGAAAATATAAAGCAGACAGATACTACTGGAGCCCAGAGATAACACATTTCTCTTTCCAGTGGAAACTTCTGGCCAGAGTAAGCAGCTCATCTGTGAGATGCAGTTTTCAGTTCCAGAGATTGAAATTAGGTCGACATCTCTGGTAGGCAGCGACATCAGTACAGTATCTACAAAACCAAAGTCATCTTAGATTCCTTCAACTCCCTGTTTGGCAACTATGCTGTCAAAGTCCATTTAACACTGACAAAGACACTGACATGTGTGACACATGGAGGAGAATTAATAGGCAATCCAGGGTTTAGCAGAGAAAATTAACCAGGAATCATCAATGGTCACTCTTCCCTCAAATTCTGTCAAAGCACATCAACTCAGAAGCCATCTGTCTGTGTTTGTAGTTACACAGCTACTAGGTGTTAGGGTGTGCGTCTATCATGAAGGGAAAATAAATTTACTTTCAACAACACTTCACTGAAATAATACAAGGCAAAAAGTGTAGTTTCCTTATTCACTGTACCAGTTTGACATTGGCGGTTCTCATACAGAAAATATTCCCACACAATGAAAAAAGAAAAACGCGTGCACTTCACAGCATCACATCATGGGAAATTGAATCTTCTTATCACATATGCCATCTCCTTGCTCTGATATTAGCCCACTGAAAAAACAGCCTTCCCTTTCAAATATAATTGTCTGTAAAAAGTCTGTAAAAATAACCCTAAGCATTACAGATCATAGTGCTGGCATGCACTCTTGAAACTTTATTAACATCCAGAGTCTGGTCTGGCGAGGCTCCCAGCTCCCTACAACTTGGACATACAAGCATTAACCTGAACAGGGCACCCCAAAATCCTCCACTTCCTCACATCATGCAGCACTGTGCTGTTGAGATTTCTACACAGGGACCAAAAAAGAAACATTTTGACAAAACACCACCTGTGCTACAACGCTGCCTGTGAGCTGATGCTGGATGAACATGATGATATCACTCTCTGCACTGAACCTTAGAAGACCAGACCTCTAGCAATACATAAACTATAATACATTATGACTCAAACATTTTCTTGCCAGTGCTTTAAAATATATTCTTGAAAGAATAATGCAAGAGATATTGACTCTGTGTGATGAAACTTGGCTCTCTTTCTCGGATAATAATGCTTACAGATCTGTATCTGCCAAGATGTAGTGCACACATGAATATCTGAGTCCAAATCAGCAGAGTACAGAAGTGCAAGTAGTCACGCTCAAGGTTTATGATCGATGTCAACCCAAAGACAAACAAGTAAAGTGCTTTTTCTACGCAACCTTTATTCTGTCTCTTGCTTTTGCGTACTTATTAGTCCTGGTAAGCAAGTTAATTCAGCGCAGGGGCTGGATTGCATTGCACATGACGAATTAGTAATTCTTCCACAACGCTGTGCTTCTATTAACGAGCACTAATAAACTATATAAACTGCACTATTAGACTTTATAATGTCTTTCATAGTCCTCTGGGGCAGCGCCAGCCAATGGTGCGGTGAGCTGACTGGGCACTGCCCCATGGCAGCTTCCTGGCATAGACGGAGAGAGAACAAGAGAGAGGATAAAACTCAAGCTTTTTGGCTGCTTTCTCCTCCGCTCTAATGAAGGCATTAAAACAGCCTCAGCTGCATCATGTTTGCCCATTTGTTTTTGCCCACTCGGTTGAAGCCAGTCTTTGATTGGCTTGCTGATTAATCTCCGCCATGACCAGCCTTGTAAAAAGGGTCATTTCAGTCACTATTTAAACATGTTGAGCACTCAAGATTTGAAACTACTACCGTAGCAGATTTAAATGGTGACCTGTTCACAAAGCTCTGATGCACTCTTAGCAACAAAAACATGTTGTGAATGTTACTCAGATCTTAATCATAGGTAAGTTATCATAAACTGCTGATAGTAGAATACTCCTCGGTGGAAAAGATGAAGAAGGAGCCACCTCACGATTGACTCAGATGACCAAAATTGCCCTTTCACAATCTCGCAATCTGTGCTCTTGCTGCTTATTTAGAGTCCTGATGGCCACATCTCTCTACTGCCACCTCTCTCTCTCTCTCTCTCTCTCTCATTCCAGCTGACAGCTGCGAGTGCCCAGTCAGCTCTCGGCCCTGCTCTGGCAGAGGCAGCGCAACGGCGGACGGCAGTCTTAACTCACAGTCAGAGTGGAGCGGATTTTTCTTTGATGAAACACAGCAGCGTCGAGCCAAGAACAGCAAGTGGCACAGCCGAGATGTAAATCAAAAACCCACCCGTGTGCTAAGTCATACACAGAGGTCTGCGAGAGGAGTCGCTGCTGTCTGAAAATGCATGAGTAATACAGACTCTATAGACATGCGGTCAGCTGTGGCATGCCTGTCCAAAGGAACAGAGACAGAAGTAGAGAAGTCTCTTTATCTTTGCTACAAATAGTTAAGAAGTAAAACAAATCTGGCCTAATTCACAGGACCTGGCAGCTCAATCCCCTCATCAGTGAAAGTGCAGTGTGTGAAACTTTAAGTACTTCTCAAGGCAAGGTTTGGGCTAAAAATACATTTTTATGATGACATATCTGAGCCAACTTTTCTTGATTAAACTGAGGCCCGGAGCACATTTCTTCTGGTATTCCAGAGATATTTCGACACTTACTCAAACCAGATCATATTTTTGCTGTGTGACTGTTTGGATTCATTGGCAGAATGCACAGGCTCTCGAAAGTCAGAATGCCTTTGGTTACAGAGAGATGCCATAGTCATACCACACTGGTCACATAAGAATGAGAACATTTGACCTAACTGACACTGACAATGGAGAAGAAAAAGGACCGCAGAGAGGCAACAGTGCCTAAATTCTTAAGTTGTTTGTAAGTTTGTTCAGGCACGTGTTCATTTTGCAACTTCAGAGGATACTCAAGCAGAACAATTCATAACCTCCCGTAAATCTATCTTTCTCTTTGAATCCAACCTTAACTGAAGTTGGTGCAACACTCTTCTCTTCCTCTGCCACTTATCTCCTGTTTCCACACACGTCATGTGTATTCATGGCCAAGTTTGATTGAGGTGATTCAGCCAACCAGATGCCAGACCAGGGGTGTTCTCTCACTCTCCCTCTCTAGTGGCTGTGACTCAGGAAGCGCTCTCATTCCATTACCCAGCATTTGCTCCTCAACTTCTCAGCCAGACGGAGGTTTACGGGAATACCGCTGCAGAATCATCACCGGGCTTCAGCTTTATGAATCAATGGAACATGCTGCAAACATTACACCCTGCAACACCCTTCCCAGGCAGCACCCTCGCATTTGCCCATAACTCACTGCTGAGCTCATACTAGACGAAAAGACGTGGGCTGAGGCTCTACTCTTTGGCTCATGGGAATTTACTGACTGGTGAGAAACCTCCTGAATGTTACTACCACTGCACGACATTGATGTACATAAACATGCCAGTTACACATGATTTAGAGGCAAAAATGCAGAAAGAGAGAATGTCTGGCTGTTAGCTAGTTAGTGGGCTCCTGTTGACAAATTTTACATAGCTGAGTGCAAATTGACATGTGATACCAAAACATATATGGTGTAACATTTTCACTATCTAGTGAAGAAAAAGAAGTTCTTGGTCAACCTCAACAGTCAAAATAAGTATACTACAAGTTCAATAAAAGGTCGAATCTCCTTCAGCGGCAATAACAGCAAAATTTTTCCTCTGAGGGTTGATCAGTGTTTCACAACATCTGGGAGGACAGCTGCTTTAACCTGGCCTTGCCTTGACTGACAGTGGTGTTGATATTCTCCATTACGCTGTCAAACTTTAACCGCACTTAATAAAGTGAAATTTTGGTACTCACATTGACGTATTCTCTTTTCCACAGAGAACAGATTCTTATTTGCAGGAACAGGAAGGATTCACTGTCTTCGTCAGAGACAATTCAGCAAGGAAAAGCTTATATTTGAGCTTTATGAGCATTTAAAGGATCCAGCAGACTTTTCTCACGCACAGCCTAATGTGTCTTACATCTACACTTCAACAACATAAAATAAACAATACAATGCCATAATGTTTACAACAGTATATTCTGGGAACCTATTATGCTCATTTCTAGCTTTATATTTTTATTCTGGGACTGTAGTGGATTAGCTTTGCAGGTAAAACTGCAAGTAAGTACACTCAAGATTTTGTCATACATTTCAAAAAATTCCTCATTTGTCTTATACTGGCCCTTTATGCAACTCCTCAGTTCAGCCTCTGTCTGTAACAGGCAGTTTTAGCTGCTGTCTCTTTAAGGCCCCCCTCCTGATGAGCCCACTCTGTTTGGATTAGCCAGCTTTCCAGAAGCCTGCCGGGAGGCAGCCATGTCAGGATTGTGTTAAGTTACCACCGATGCAAACCCAATATGGAGATATATGGATCGGTTTGTTCAACTGATCAGTTAGAAATAATGCAGGGAGGAATTATACAAGCTAAAACAACTACAGTGATGACAATGTTTAAAGAAGATTACCAGATGACCAATTTATCTCCAACATGTAAACAACTTCTTTGACTTTACCGTGCTGTGTAATGAAAAAACACTCACAGCGTGCCAGCTCAACTCGAGTCATGGCTTGGTGTGACTACCACCAAAAAATGGAAAAACACCAAAATGTTAGCAGAACTGAGCAGTAAACCCATGTGCTGTTCATGGAGTAGATGACCATATAAAGAAATCCATCATGAAATGACCTCTGCTCAGGCTGACGCTTGAAAAAAGCTTTGGAAACCGAGTACTGAGAGCAGGGATTAATTCTACCTACATTTATGTCTTTATTTATATGAACATCTGACTGTAACATTATATGTAAAGATGACTGAAAATAAGGAAAAGCGGAAAAAAAGGTCTCCTTTAAATGTTGCACTAAATAAAAATGTTTGACTCATTTATGTGGAGTTCTATTTAGGAAGCCTATAACTGATGGGATGATTAGAGTTTCAAAAATCTTCCTTGAGGATTTTGAGGTTAAAAAAAGACAAAAAACAGACACCTTGACATTCACTGCTTAATTTAAATGATCAATTCAGTAACCAGACAATGAAACTATAGCAAATTACTCATTCAGTAGTCATCCTGTGGTACATCATCATTCTTTTACTGATTCTACAGACTCATGATCTTCAAAGGTCAGCAACACTAACCTGCCAACGAAGAGCAAGATTAAAACTATAAATGTTCATCATTTTCACAACTGATTTAAATTGTGGTCAAAACTCAAACTTAAATATCTCTGCTGCAACACTTTCCTAGCCACAATCTCTTTGGTCTTTTTTACATCAAGCAACAAGATAAAACACACAACCACTTTTCCACCACGTAAAAGACTCTTCAGTCACTGATTTATATAGACCAACTGTCACATCCTTGATTCTGTTTGATAGATAAAACAGTGACATTAAAAAAACAACTGGCTCACCAGCCAAACCCAACATGAATAATATGATCCATGCATACATCAAAACCAAACTTATAGCAATTATAAACCTGAATTACAGGGCAATTTAAGTTTTTCAAAACCCCTCGAAACAGCTGAAGAAACATTTTCCCAGAATATAGCTATATAAACATTTTATGTGACACAAATCTGAAGACTTACTTATGGTCCTTGGACAACTAACCAAACAGATCATTTAAGTATTAGCACCAGTTCCCGTGTAGGTTAGGCTGAGCGTCATATTTTTGACGACTTAATAATACATTTATATTATTATAACGTGAATGGATGTCAAGTAATCTCGTTTATCAGACATTTTATATGAAAAAATGTATTACTGGGCTTTCAAAGATCAAGTAATGATCATTTCTATATATTGCCAATTGTTCACTCTTATCTCTCTTCAACTAATCATTTTAATCATGAATTAATCTGTCAGTTATATTATATATATATTAATAAATTAATAGCTAAATGTACAAAAAATATGAAAAATTGCACATCACAATTTTTCAGAGTCCACAATGTCATCCTTATTGAAGATATTAAGTTTATGATTATATAAAACAGAGAAGAGCAGAAAATTATCACAATGGAAGCGTGTAAACTGTTTGTATTGTATTGTATGTATTCAATTATTTGCTGATTAATTTTCTGTCAGTCCAAATATCAACTAATCATTTCAGCTCTCCTTCCATAAAGAATTATACTAAATAAACCACATTGTTTGATTATAATAATCAACTTTGCTAAAAGCACCTACTGTGTTTCTCATGCAACCAATACTATTCACAAGCTACCGGGAAGCTGTTATTAAGTGTTTGACACAGCAGAGGCTCAAAGTGGTGCTGTAATGGTCGGTTGTTTCTCATAACAGCCAGATTATCACCCCGCAGTCTGACGTCTACAAATTCTGCTGGGGAAAACAGAGGAAACTAAGTCAGTTTGAGAGAATTCAACATTGGTGCCAATGCCACTTCACCAGAAAAAAGTGTGTGTGTGTGCATATATGCATATGTGTGTGGGTATGTCAGTGTGTGGCATGTGTGCACAGTGTATGTGTCCAGCATGTATGCTGGCACAGGGTCTGTATGTATTAGAAATGGATGTGGGTGGGTTTGTGTGCTTGCATACAGGTGTGCATACAGCACGTATAAATACCATATGTAGAGGCTTATAGGAAACAAGCTGTGTATGTTGGCAAGAGACGACAAGAAATAGCCATAGAAATGTAAAAAGTTCCAACAATGATCAAAACCAAAAGCCCATTACTCATCTCTTTATGGGCTGAATCAACAGACAGACCTCTGCATTTATCTGAGAGTCGGACGGTGTGAGGGACTCCAGCACACTCCTAACTCAAACATATTTCACAAAAAAGCTCACAGACTCGGCAGCATCGTCCCGGCCAGGAGAAACTTTAGCAAGGTATCGAATGATGCTAGAGTACACACTTCATTCAAACCTGATATTCTTTTTCAAGAGAGGTCAAGTGTTTTTCTTTGCAAGCTAAATATTTTCTTTGCTGGTGGGCACTAATATTTATAGCACAGTGGACTCGCAGTGCAAGGATGATCCGCCGCTGTTCCACGAAGAGCAACAGTGTACGCAGGGTTTCCAAACCTAAGCATTAGGTGTGACATATGTCTCAGCTAATACTACATAGGAAAAAATGTACTTCAATTCATGCCGAGAATAGAATGCATGGTTATTGTGCATTCAGGACACCAGGCCTGTAAAATGTAATCCAAGTCTGTGTCGACCTTTACAAAGGAGGAGAGCCTCAACACATGACGGCACTTCAGCTCTGAAATTCACTCTTTCATTAACAAGGCAGCTTTCACTGTTAGTCTCTCACTCTCTTTTACTTATATATGTGTAAACACTAATGGATGCACACACGCTAACATAATTAAAAAATCACTTAGTGTGTGGATTTGCATTTTTTTGGAAGTAACTAACAAATAAGCAAAGCAGTACTGACAGCAAATATCTCATAATACAACGGCTTCCCTCCTCCACAACAATCCTTACATGAGCATTAGATGAAACATCAGCCGTGCACAATGTTTTATCACTTTAATCTCTGAGTAACTGTTGAAATTTCACAATCGCAGGGTACATGTTAAAGGTCAGAAATCTCCCGTCTGAGGTAAGTTCTTCCCCCCACTGTCTCACTTCCATCAGGATGAATATTATAGCTTGTGTTTGTTCAGAGATTCCTTTCAGTATAAATCTGAAGTAATGGTTGAGAATGCAGTTTAAACTCCAGCTCTGTCCCCGAATGGGAGTATATGTAACACGATCAGCGTGAAATGAGGCATGATACAAAAGACTGATGAGTCCTGAGATCACATTTATAGTCCAAGCTCACCAAAGGAGACTATATAAAAACATAAAAATGCCTGGAATACTGTGCATATAGGATAGAGATGGCAACATAAGGAGCACACGTTGAACTGACTAAAATCTTGTATTACCAATAACAGTAAAATATAATGTAAAAATATATAACTGCCAGATCATGAATGTGTAATATGTTTTGATATGTGGCTGAATCGGTATGTGCTTAAGGGAGAAGATGTTGGGTTTGCACTCCAAAGGAGGCGGAAAAACACTTTTAATAATTTCAATATCTTGTGGGTTTATGGATTAAAATATCACTCAACTGACTCAGAGAGCCAGAACAAAACAAACAGATATGTACGCCTCAATATTAATCTGCACGACATAATCCACCAAACACATAACACATCTTGCATTCCCACAATTTACGGGAAGAGAGTTCAAAAGCGTTGCGAAGACAATGAGACGATTCATTCTGTTTGGGGATGCTGGGGATGGAGGGCTGAGGGCACAACTGTGCTCCAAGAGAACTCATAAATGCTGAGACACATTCAGCAGACATATGGTTTGTGTTTAGCAAGAAGAAACAAAATCAAATCCGTTGATCCTCTTCTTGCTGCAAGGATGATTGCTAATATAAAAGTCTGTTCCGTCTAATCATAATTTAGGATGGGGCTGTAATTACCTCCGCCCTCTCACAGCAACACTCTGTCTAAACAGGATGGAGCAGACTTCCACAGTCTGTAAGCCCAGTTTCCACTCTGGATGCTATCTGACAGTGTCTATCTCATCTATGTAATTGTTGTTTTAAAGTTTTCACTTTCACTGATGAAAGCCCATGCCAAAGTTGTTTTTTCTTTCTTTCTTTTTTTTCATAGCACTGAGGGATATTTAAATATTAGTTTAAGGACTTATAGCTACCTAATTATTTGTCAAATTAATGTTCTTAAATTGAGAGCAAAGCCAGAGACAAATAAATAAATAATTAACAAAATATTATTTTTAAAGTGTCAAAAGTTGAGGTCGTCAAGTTTTCCACATTTAGTTAAGTGAGTCAGCGTCACATCAATCCCACTTAATGCTGCCATGCCTTGTTAACATCCATAGGAAATTGCACGCTTGCTTGGCAGTTATTGCATATACTGTACATCACTTCTCATGGCCCCTGTGTGCTACAGAGACTTTGATTCTGGTGTTATTTATGAATTGGCTTGCGATCCAAGTGAGCTCTGGGGTTAATTAACAGACCTAATCCACAACTGCAAACAGGGCTCTCAACACAAATACACACAGTACAGCTGCATCAAAGGATGCTCTAGAGGAGTCATATGGAAGCAGCATTACTTTAGATTGAAGCTTTTAACCATCTCAAATAACCTCGAAACTGCTAATTGGTCGAATTAGAGACGCTTACACAGCTGCTGTTTGAGTGAATTTGCTTCGTTATTGCCACAATTTATTGTAATCAGGGCAATAACTGGTATTACATTAAATGAGATCACAAAGCAGCAATGTGTCCGTTGTGTTTAGGATACACTCAGTTAGCGCATCAACTTTGTTAATCAACTCTAATTCCAGCTGCTTCAATTAAAGACTTGCGGGCTCTTGCTTACATTTGGACCCACTGGGCCTACCTTGAGCGGGTGGGAGGGAGAAGCAGGAGCGCTGGGCTTTGGCTGACAGATGCGCTTTTTCCTCCGACGCGCTGAGTCGCTTCGGGCTGGCGCAGTTCATGTGAGTCGGGGTGTCATGGGGACTCCGGCAAATCTGAGATCCGAAACCACTGCTCCCGGTTCGCCGAGCACAGATGTCTGCTTTGCTGCCGTACACGGAGAGCGACAAGCCGGCGGTGAAGTCTGTGAAAGTTGGGGTCTGACAGTGGCTGACCATCCCGAACAGCGCTGAGGAGTTCTGCATTGATATCTCGGCTTTCCCATTCAGTGTGCAGCCGCTGCTATTACCTACGCACATGAGAGGAAAAATGAATAAATCACCACAAAGTCAGCTTCCCGCTGGTCCGTGTGCCAAATTGCGCAAACATGGATTCATTAAAAAGAGAGAGGGAGAGAGAGAGAAGCAGGAAGAATCAACAAGCTGTACAACCCTTATTGATTGGTAACACCTACCTGATTCAGTTAGCCTATAAGGAGCAGTAAAGGTTTGATTGCGCACAGCAGCATGTTTATCAAACTGGAGGGGAAAAATTCTGCAAGCCTGATCGATATCATCCTCTCAGAGAGGATCAGTCATCAGCATTCTATGCGTCTCTCTCTCTCTCTCTCTCTCTCTCCCTCTCTCTCTCTCTCTCTGATTGACACCCGATAGCTCCAGTTCTCTGCAGGGTTCAGGAGCACCAATGAAGAGTCTGTCCGTTTTTCTGTGGGAGGATGAGATTTGGATGAAGACGGCTGTGTTTGTAATTCTGAGCTTGGGTGTGAAGTTTACGTGATAATGCACGTATGCCACGATCCTGATCATCTGTCCAAACTCGACATACAAAATGTAATCCAGGTCTACAACACGAGTGTTTTCCAGATGATCATATCGATCATGTGCGTGGAAACTATTAGACAATAGTCTAGGACAGCCACAGTCATTTTATGAAGTAACACGTAGGTTCTGCTGCAAAGCCTGTTTATAAAAATAAGAGTAATTAACGCAAATAATCGCAGGTCATACATATAAACTATTGCAATTAATAGCCTATCAATGGACAAATGAGATGCAGACTGGAAAAAGTGTCACAGGAATTATCACACAACTAAGAAATATAACTTGATTTAAGCTAATGATTGGATATCATCCCTCATCAGTGAATTAAATGTTATAGAAACAATTATATTCAATTAGATCAACTGAGAGGCATTTTGTTCAACATTCTTTTCTTTTGTTTGTTTTCATGAACTTTCTATCTTTTTATAAATTATTCTTTGGGGTTCAGGGTTTTTTGTTTAATTAGGCAACGTTTACTTTTCAAAAGTTTGCTACCAAATAATCAAAATGATCACACAGAAGTCTTAAGAGGCTACTCTTAGTAACAGATGAAAGTTTTGGATTTAATTAAGGAAAGTATACTATTTCTAAAAATAGAGAATCATCCTCCAAGTCTTCTCAACTTTCGCGTTAAATGTTCCCTTCCTAAAATCAACCCAGCGTTGAGAGAACTTCTCCTTTTCCACTGCAGCATTTTTTAGTAACACTATTCTACAGCGCCATCCAGTGGCTTTATTTTAAACTAGAAATCCCTTCACTGAAAACACTATACTGTCAGTGATACTAAACAAAGGTTATTACTGTATAAATACAAGGCAGGTAGGACACGCTGTTGGGTGAAGGTTTATATAATATGGAGGATTAACTGGGTGTGTTTGTTCTTGTTGTGCGTTTAATCTAAAATGTAGGTGGTAAAATGCGGAAATGCGCGAATGGAATAAAGGATCTGATGCTGCCTTTGGGTGCTGTTGGAAATATGAACACGTCAACAAAACATCCCCTCTAGCAGAGTTGTTGATTAATGAGGGGGATATTATATGTTATTGTCTTGCATACATTTTCGATAAAAGAGTCTAGCAACCCTGTGCAGTATCTCATTTATATATCACCCCTCTTCATTCTGCACACATCAAACCTGAACGATTTTTAAATCAAAGTGACAACCACTAAATCTAAATTAGAAGGGATCCTGGGTTTAAATGACTTTAATTTGAATTTCAAATCCTAATTTTGACATGTGAAATCATTTGAACTTGAGACTCAAGTCTACCATCAGCTACAACTTTTGCACAATTTTTTACCTTTTGTACCTAACCTTACCTTGTACCTTGCACCTTTTGTCCCTTACCATTTGGTATAAAAACACATCCACTAAACAAGAGCAATTAATGATGAATGACCTGATAGATATGGATAAATCAAGTTTATATGGGATACAAGAAGCAGACTATATAGTTTAGGTGATGGACAATCATGGTGATGCCACTTACAAGTCTGTAGCCTATAGGCATTTCCACAAGGCTACAACACACACCGTGATATGCAATAACAGCGTGTAAGGGAACTTTTTAGTCTCTTCATTCTTTACATACAGCCAAAACAAACAACCAAAAACATATTTATACCACCCACATCTTTAACGTTCTAGTCATTAAATGTCCTGCATGTTGACCTGGTGGGGCGCCAGAAGACAGAGATTTACTGCCCAATTCCAGTCTTCTACTTGTCGCCTATCTGGTAGGAGGTAAGGAAATATTGCTAAACTGGGGCCCTGCAGCAAAAACATGCTGTTAAATTTGTAATATAGTCAAATTATGACAGACCAATTGATACAGGGTGAACATGTTGTTTTTGGAGCCTAATTATGAGATTCAGATCTGGTTACTGAAACACTGAACTCATAATATGGGATCTTATGAGAAGTTGTAATTGTGAAATGCAGAAGTCATACTGTAATGGACAACAGATCACTCTTCCAACTGTTTTTGCTTGGGTTAATTCATTTTTTTCATATATAACATTGCAAGTAAACAAAAAATATTGACAATGTATATATATGATATTGTAATTGAAATTGCTTCACCAATACAGTATCAGTCAAAAGTCTGGATGGGCACCCCTTCCCATGAATGAGAAAGTGTGTCCAAACTTTTGAACTTGAACTGTACATTCACTACTTCTTGAAAAATAATGAAGCAGGTGTAGCAGCCCTTTGAGAGAAAATATTCAAACTTTTCAATCTACAGTATGGAGATATGTGCAAGATTTTTTCTTTTTTTATTAAGGGATTCTATTAAGGGATATGCGGGATATTCAGGAATATGCCAGGTTTTTCTTATCTTCCTTAATTTGAGAGAAAATGACAAAACAGCAGATCAGCAGAGTGGTGAAAAAAAACATTAATTGTCAAAAGAAACCACTTAACTTAGATTGTACTTACATTCAGCAGATGGTGTGAAAGGGGACTCATGGGATCTGCCTCCTGGAGGTCTGGTATAAGCAAACATCAATTTACGGATTACAAAGGAAAGGGCATATGAATTAGGAAAGTAAGGAGGGGGCATTAAAGTGAAACGGAGCTTGCTATCACTCTCCAAGGCATCGTAGCAGTAGTTTTTCGTACAAGAAGGTATTTGCTACTTGAATTCTAGGAATTACGAGCCCACAAAGAGGCTTTGAAGGCAACAGATATCAAACTTGGGCGGAGTGGGTGGAAACGAAACTGACAACTATCAGATGGCAGTTTTGCAAGGGACACAGTAAAGCTTCACCATCAAGGAGCAAGCATGCTTTTACAAAAACTGTTGGTGTATTTTTCGTCGGCATGCACATTTTGCTTTGCATTAGTGCTGAACGTCATGCTCAGGATCATGCATTTCATCTCACCAAACTTCACCAAGAAGCAAATCCTCAGAATGGGCGAAAAGACCTACATGACCCAGAATCCAAACTTCCAGTATGAGGATTGGGGTCTGACCTTTACGTCTTTAAACTTTATTAAAACCGTCTCTCAGCACATGTGGCTGTCTCTGGGGCAAAAGGCTTTTGTGGGGGGAGAGGCTCCGGACTCAGCCGTGGTCACAATGGAGGGAGAGAAAACAAGCATCCACAAGTTCTTTAAAGGTGCGTTACGGAGATTAAAGCTTTCAGGGAGGCTATGCCCCATTTGCAACTCTTTCCTCTCTCTCGTTCCTAAAGTTTGAGCTGTTTTCTGCAGATAACAGACCGCTGGTGCTGAGTTTTGGAAGCTGCACCTGACCACCGTTTATGTACAAACTTGATGAGTTCAAGGAACTCGTCAAGGACTTCAGTGATGTGGCTGACTTTCTCGTTATCTACATCGCAGAAGCACATTCAACAGGTGAGTGAAAGTAGCTAAATTTGAAACTTACATAAAATGCTGCCAATATAACTTTATATAAATATGTGTATTTATATATATATCAGTACATATCAACATCCATGCCGATATCCATATATCTGTCTGATATATCGGTCTGGTTTATGTAGGGGGGAGTTTGGTAATTTGAGACGCTTTTTGGTAATTACCAAGAAAAACCACCTCAAATTCTGGAGACTACTTAAATTGTTATTTTTAGAGCTTGTTATAGATCTCTGCTGTATTTCTATAAAGAACATATGTTGTTATTTAAAATAATTTGGACCTTAAACACACCACACCAACTCACTCTACATATCACTCCGATGACATGTTTAAGTAAAATGAGACACCAAACAATTGAAGAAGAGTATTTCATATTTGTTTGTTTTTTAAGTGGTTTAATCCATTTATCAGTTCACACACACTCACACACTCCACTCTACTCTCTATCACACACACACTCACACACTCCACCTTACTCTCTATCACACACACACTCACACACTGCACTCTACTCTCTATCTCTCTCTCTCACACACACAAGTCAACCTAGTGGCTGGCTAAGACTCCAGAAGTCACTGCTTTCAGTATGTCATTCTGAATATCCAGCATCCATGTCAATGTCAACTCTGCAAACTGAACACCTCCTCGATTTCTTCAGCTACCTGATGGGCGAGCAGGAATTTGATTTTGATTTAAATAAGTGTATCCACAATCAACTCATTAATCCCTCCAGAGATGATATTGAGCTGGATTCTGGACAATGCCTTGGCATGTGTCATTCTGCCTCATCTGTTGACATCATGCTAGAGGAGACATGTTGATCCTACTTGTATATGATGTAGCTCTACCTGCACAAGTAGATGAAGCAAACCTGTCAACTTAGTCTCTGAAATGGCTGTTGACAGTATTCGGTTATTACTCAGAGGACAGAGGTCGACCAAGCATAATCAAGCATCGTATTCACACTAGTGATGCCACGCCAACTAAACAGCAACCTACAGGGTAACACCAGAGCAGAGAACTGAAATACTGACTCAAGTTGAAAACCTTTTGAAAGCAGAGGTCATTGAAGAAAGCTACAATTTCTGTGCTGTGCCAGTGATTTTGATGCTCAAGAAAAATGGCATGTGGTGTTTTTGCCTGGACTATAGGAAACTCAGTCTGGTGACAATCAAAGATTCATACCTTCTTCCCAGAGTCAGCGATGCACGAATGGTCTGTTAGGTTCTGCCTGGTTCTCCACAGTGGACCTTATAGAAAGACCATGAAAAAAACAGCATTCACAACAGGCAGTGGACTTTATCACCTTAAAGTTATACCGGTAGGACTCACCAACACTCAAGCCAAATGCCAAAACTTAGTGGAAATGGTACTTGGTAACCTTCATTGTTAAACCTGCCTTGTCTATTTAGATGATGTCCTCATTTACAGCCCCTCCTTCAATGAACATCTCTAGCACCTGAAAGAAATTCTCTCCAGATTTCAGGAAAGTGGCCTCAAGTTAAACCCATCAAAATACTGTCTTGCCAGAGGTTAAATTATGGGCATTGTTGTATCCAAGAACAGCATTCACCTAGACCCATGAAATGTGAAAGGTGTTCAGGATTTGCCTTCTCCTTGCTCTGCAACAGAAGTAAGAGCATTGCCAGGACTGTGTTCATATTACCACTTCACCAGTTCATCAGGAACTTTATAATTTATTTATAATTTATTTATTTATTATAATGTTTTGGTACATGCACTCACTGAAAAGGAAGACACTCTTCTAATGGACTTCTCAATGTCAGGATGCATTCACTTACCTGTAACACGCCCTCTCAAGGAATCCAGTGGTTGCACTCCCTGATTTCACATTGCCATTCTCCCTCTACATGGATGCGCCATGCTCTGCTCTCGGTGCTGTGGTAACTAAGAGACAGTGACAACAGAATAAAGCAATTGCATATGCTAGCCATGTTCTAGCAAAAGTAGAAATTAAATGGTCAATCTATCATAGAGAACTCTGGATTTATTGTCTGGGTGGTACGTCATTTTCGCCACTACAACTACAGGCAACGCTTTGTTTTTGTCACTGCTGACAAACCTCTCTTATGTCTCAGAAAAATAGCCATTGACAATGACAGAGCTGGTCGTCATGCAAGCTGATTTTAAAAATGGATATGTGCCTTTAAATTACTTCAGTCTACGCTCATATGCAGTATGCTTTATATCTATTAATGGCCTTCATTTCTCTGGATTTCTTAACATCCTGATGAAAGTCCCCTGCAACAGAGAACTGTTGAATGCAGTAGATTAATCTTTTTCATTGATTACTTCATTTGATACCGTCATGGGTTAAAAACTGATTTACTGTCATGGTGGTTTCCTTTAGCTTTCAAATTGTACTTCATAGTCTAATTTTGAGTCTTTTAGTCTTTAACACATGCAATGTTGCTCTGTGGTGAGATATCAGGCAGTAACACTACCAAAGTCAGGGCTGCGTTCACCTTGATTGAACTCTTGACACTGTCATGCACTTACACAAAAACCATAAAATGTGGTTTATTTGAACTTAGATGTTATTCTGCTGCATTTAGCATCAATGAAATCACATACTGTGTCTCTATTTCAGATGGTTGGGCCTTTACCAACAACTTTGACATCAACCAGCATCGAAGCCTGGAGGAAAGGCTGTCTGCAGCACAGATTGTGGTTCAAAAGGAACCACTGTGTCCAGTGGTTGTGGATGAAATGAACAATATCACCGCTATAAAGTATGGAGCTCTGCCCGAGAGGCTTTATGTGCTGCAGGCTGGGAAAGTTGTCTACAAGGTGCGATCTGTGCAAACCTGATACACAGACAAATCTCTTTACTTTATTTTTATGTGACCCAAAATTAAGTTTCTTTAATGACAGAAAGGGACATTTTCTTTCACTCCAAACCCACTGTTCCTCTCATGCAATCACATGACTAGAAAAACCACCATCATTACTGTTGTAAACACAATTGCGTGAGAAAGAATTCAGAAAGGAACACTAGATTTCTTGGAATACAGCCAGGCTCATGTTAGCTACACCAGAAATGCAGTAGTACACATTATATAATGGTAAAAACAAACATGTCTGATGTCTTCTACTGATATGTTCTTTTTTATTCTTAGAAATTTATATCTAAATCAAAATGCTATTTGTCATATGTCTAACATTCTTCACTCTGTGTTCCCAAGGGAGGGATGGGGCCTTGGGGCTACAGTCCACTGGAGGTGCGTTCGTTCCTGGAGAAGATGAAATAAGAAGATTGTTAAATCAAGTCGAGCTGTGTATTTGCCATCTGACAAGGGGTCTCTGTGTTCAGTGGGGGATAGGGGCTGCCTATTTTGTAATCAACATGTATTACTGATATATCACAATATTACATACTTTTGTAATCAGAACAATAATCAATAGACTGATGCATTTACATGTAGTTCTATAACTGCTCTTCAGTATCATCAAAAATTGCATGAATAGAAATATTGTAACCCTCAAAACATGCATTGACAGGGCTTTCAGGATCCCCTGTAATTTGGGTAGAAAAAGGAAAGAAAAAGCTTTCTCATCTGTCAACCTCTGAGCTTGATCTCACCTCTGTGTTTCTTAGTGACGACTGCAGATTAAACCATTGGACTCTGTAGACAGATAAATTGAAACACAGACAGACAGTCCAGTCCAGAGGTTGTGTTTGAGGTGTGTCCATGTGTTATTTATGATCAACTTTGAAAGACAGGTTCAGTAATCACTAAGTGTAATCTCAGTATCATTGTACCACTATATGCATGAATAAGTAAGGTTTGACATGATTTATGAATGCTTCTAAATGATTTCACAGAAGGCTGCTTTTTACATGACAATTACAGTGCAAACCTCTGGTAACTGTAATTTGATGAGCTAACACTTAGCAGTAGACGTTGGAATTGGAATTACAAAGGTGCATTCATGACTTGACGTATTTAAAGTGTATTAACCGTCCTGTCAAACAATATGCGTTTTCCTTGAGTATTTTTGTTAAAGAATAAATGTGTTTCATTGATGAATGTTGAGCCTAAATGTTTGCATTATAGTAAAACAAATAACCTGGGAAGACCATCAAGTCCTCAGTTTACATGTTATATGATCTGAAGTGTGTTTATTCATTCTGTTTGTATTATCATGGCACTGCCACCACATGATCAGTGTTTTTCCACACTCCTTCCACTGCATGCTGATAGAAAATTTGCTCTCACAGTAAATTATCAAAATGAGAAGTGCCAGAACTGTTTGACACACATCTGTACAGATATTGTTGCTCCTCTGAGTTTCGCACTAATCCCACCCACACACACACATGTAGCAGTGCTCTGCCACATGAGAATCTGTCAGTTGTTTGCTGTCTTGTCTGGAAGTGATAATGGTGATAAAGCGTCCAATGGATTACATACAGACTTGAGTTGAGGAGTGTGGATTGATTCCCTGAAATGAGTTAATGCCTAACTGTCTTATCTTCATATATCGATTGATTTAGATTTTCAGTGTTTACATATAAAATCTACGTCTGAGGAAAAGTCCCTTCTCACTCCAAAACTCAGGTCTTTCTCAGTGTCAGATAACCATTTATCAAATGTGAGGTTTGTTTAAGTATGTGTGTTTTGATTAAAGTCGTTGCATGGGATGAATTAGCTCGGCATGGCTAAACTGTTTTCATAATGGGATTTAGATGCAACAATCAGTTTTGAATTTCCCTCTGGAACAATTAGATACCCAACTGTTAAGAGTATTTTTACAATTGGCTTCGCTCATTTCTCTCTTCCCTTATTCTTTTCCACACCAACACTGCTCATACAGTATATTCAAGTACATTTTGATGTTCTCCTGTAATAGTTTTCATGATCCAAGCAATGAAATAGCTGCATCTTTGCTAATATGTAAAAGTCATGGTAATAGTTTTTAGAGGGACTATGTGATAGAAATGAAACTACAGGGCCATACAGTCTATCATCTGTCTATATAAGAAATCTCTGTCAGTCTGTCTGTATACTTTTCCTTTGCATATCTCAAGAATTGTTCATCCAGTGTACTTTATACATGATGGATGTATTGCTGTCACAGCCTCGGATGTTCATGTTAAAAGTTGGGAACATATTTAGTGAGGTTAACGTATGCAGAAGTAATCCATGCGATCAAAAAGCACTGACTTCAGACTGCTCTGAATGCTTGGTTTCCAATTTTTTTTTCTACTTTCAGCCTGAGCAGATGTCAGCTCATGTTGGATTTCTTCATATGATCATCTGCTCCACGCATAGTGTGCAAGTTCACTGCACTACATTCATTGTGGTGTTCCCATTTATTCTGGGGGGCAGTCATGCCAAGCCATGACTCTAGTCCAATTGCCACGCTGTGAGTGATTTTCCATTATACAGCATGGCAAAGTCCAATAAGTATTTAACCTGTTGGAGGTGTGCTTATCATCACTGCTCATCAGCACTGTGTCCATTTCTGCGTGTACTATTCCTCCCTGCATTACTTCTAACTTATCTGCTCAACAAATCCCTCCAAATATGTTGCAGTTTCAACTGGTTTTTAGGACCACTAACAAAGCGTTTCAAATTAGTACAGTAAAAGATTTTAATTTGAAGCAGTAATGCTGGAAACATTGGGATATCATTAGCAGTAATTTAACACAACCGATGCGTAAAGTCAGCCAGACAGAACAGAGTACACTTGACTAAAACTGCCGGTTAGGAGACAGAGGCTGAACTGAGAGGCTGCATAAAGGGTTAGTATAAGATAAATAAGGTTGTTTTTTAAACTGTGAATCATGTAAACCTACTCCAGTGGAGTCCAAAAATAAAACTATAGAGCTGGAAATGAGCATAATAGGTCCTCTTTAAATTAAAACACTGTGCATTATGATTGTGACTGAAACATGGCATGTAGCTATGTTCAAGACTTGCTGTAGGATGTCTGACACATCACAGAGCAGTTCACCTAACTAAAAAAAGTAAACCATGTATGCGTGTGTGTGTGTGTGTGTGTGTATTTCGCATAGGCTATATCTCAAAAAACGTTCATCTGTTTCACACTGGGGTGTTTGCTGGGGGCCAAAGGACGTGCAGTGTCGACTTTGGAAATGTGATACTTTAATATTGATAAACATGGAAGAATAAACAGCGAACAGCGCCGCTTAGTGCTGTCTGAATGCAGCAGGGGCTGTTTGATATAAACACCGTCACAAAATAGCGGGGTGGGGCTTCTTTGCTCTAATGAAGTTTCTGTCTGGATTTAAACAATTTACTGCATTAATTAATCGTTTTAATTGATACATTTGTCATTTGCTACATGCATATGCGGTTCTCAGGAAATAAACAACAGGCCTGTTTTGAACGGGTACTGCACTAGTTAGGAAAGGGTAGTGCACTGTCAAAAGTGCCCTCAAAAAGACAGTTTTAGGTTGCCACAGCTTAGATGCAGCGCCTATTTCGAGATTTACTGTCATCGAGGAATCCAAGTCCAGCAAAGGGTTAAAGTAAAGCAAAATCGCCCTGATTTATCTACTGGTAACAATGAAAACAACTTTAATATTTTGTCCCTCCTCTCACCTGATATCCCAGCTCCCAGCAGTGTCAACCCGCACATGTCCACTGCCACAAAGTATCCAGGATTTCCTCTTACAGCAGCACCAGTATGTGAAGGGATCAGTGATCTGGTGAGGCCGGGGTACACTGCCTGCTACAGGCTGGT
Organism: Scomber japonicus; assembly: GCF_027409825.1. Lineage (NCBI taxonomy): Eukaryota > Metazoa > Chordata > Actinopteri > Scombriformes > Scombridae > Scomber > Scomber japonicus. The sequence continues at coordinate 14,250,118 of NC_070584.1, forward strand.
GTGTGTAGAGTCTCTGGGGCAGAAGCAGCCATACAGAGACTACTACTGTTCTACTGTGTACTAAATATAAATTGAAGATTATCCCTCATGGTCTTTTACATTAAAAGAAAACATTCAGTAAATAATTTTTTCGTGCATTAACCAAATTATCTCAATTAACAGTAGTCATGTATACAGCATCAGGAATATGGCATGGTTCAACATTTAGGCAAAATAAAGCAACCCACACAGGTATTTAAGTTATTGTAAAATTATATTAACAAGCAATCTTTCCTCAATTTGAAATAAAAAAATATCCGCAAATAAAGGCAACATAGGACAGATGTGTATAATGCGTAATGTTCACAGGAAGAAAAAAAATGAAACGAAAAATTCTCATCACATTTACAAGACTGCTGCTAAGTTTATAATGATGCCTACTAGAATCAGTTTAGAAAGCTTTGACTAACTCTGAATAACTGGGGCAATATACGTAGTCAAAGATTGTATCAAAATATAAAAAAATGCGTGGGTGGGCAAGAGGGGAGGGGCGGGGGCCAAGGGGATGACCGGTGATACAGAAGGGAAGTATGAACAACCAATATGTAAGAGAGATTAAAATGGGGCAGCTCATTCATAGCCATTTCATCATAATCAACCAAACTGGAAAGAACACAGAAGGTGAAGAGCACAGAGTGTTAAGCACAGGCAGGTAAAGAGATATACACCACATCTTAAAGCAGGTGTCCACATAAAGAAGAGCAGCACTAGGTAGTATGTTGTACACAGATTCTCAGCATTCATGCACTCACTTCTTCTTATGCCGAAGTCTGGTTTCCCTTGACAGAACGCAACAGCAGCCCAGCTGTTTAAACCAAACAGCGAGGAGTGCAGAGTAGCGTCGCTGTCAGCAGTAAGAGACTGAAATTGATCGAATAGGATCAATTTGACATTGTAAGAACCATCTGAGCACTTACATACTGTGAAAGGTCATCACGATAAAAGCTTTCACATCTTGTCCTCTTAAAAACCTCCTTAAATAGAAGGGTGGGCATTGGGAAGAATATTACATTTCATAAAAGGTGGCCACAGAGTAAAAGGCAAATTCTGAGTCCTATGTCAACTGACTTATGTGACACAGTATGCATGGCGATAAGTAAAATGACAAGACAAAGACTTTCCAAGCTCACAATGCATATGCACACTCTCCAGTGTTTTAAATGACGGAAGCGGGAGACATTTCCTGCACATCTTGCACCACAAAGCAATAATTAAAAAGTACAAGAGGTAAACTTCAACCATTTTTTTTTCTCTTCGCTCTAGGGCTGAGGAATTTGGATGGGCGAGGTGTAGGGTAAGAGGGGGGAGGAGGGGCTCTGCAAAGAACATAAAAACGTGTCATGTATGCATTTTCAGTAGCTGGTTTTGTCACACTTGGGGTTTGTGATAAATGGAGAAATTGTCCTTCATTTTGAGCAAGGAGCAGTAGTTGCCAGCCGTATTGATTTTCTCCGATCAGCATTCTGACGTTAGTGTGGAACCAAAATGGCGCCTGTCCCTGATTCGGTGCTGATGTGTTTGGCCGTGTCCTATAGTGAGTTCAAATCCTCGGAATGATGGCAATAATGTCGGGCAGGTTGGAGGTGGGTCACACACTCATCGTCATGGTTGGAGAGTACTAAAGAGGCACAGAGAAGAGAGAGTTAAAACACACCTTACTAAATAATCCTCGGTCACACCCAGCTTGCTCTCCGCAGTGCTACTGTAGTCATTGATGCCAATACGTTGTGACTGTGGCTTCACTGTGACCTCTACCTCTGGGTTCATCAAAGTATGGTCACAGTCACAATCCAGGGACATTGGCTGAGGAGAAGAACTGGTAAGACTTACGTTCTCGCTCTGAAAGGAGTGGAGGAAGTTTCCACTCAGCTCCCCGTCATCCCTTGGGGTCCCAGGAGGATTACTAATGCCACTTAAATTGTTTGGGGAATTCTGGGAACAAAGAACACACAATCAGTTTTAGTAAATGCACTTAATTTGACATAGTATTTCACTTAAGACCCTTGATGTTTACAGCATTTACCTTGTTCATTCCATCCATATCACCAGAGCCTAAGAATGAAACAATGCAAAAAACACAAGGTTTAGGTTACATAAGAAAGTTATTATGGTGGGCAAAACACCCTCTAAAATAATTTTTCAAGTGTGAGTGTGCAACAAAAACCTTGCTGTTTCTGTTGTGTTTGTAAAATGTACCGTAGCGGATGGCGTTACCTAGTGACCCATTCATGTGGTGTGGTTCCATCCCAGCCATGGCTCCCAGGGGTCCGTCAGAGCCGGGGCCCATAGGGAACTGAAGGGGAAACAAGAAAGCATGGACTCACCACATCTCCACAGCACAGTTAGCATACAGCTAGAAGTCATCATTAACATTCACTACTGAGTGATCAAATATACCCTGGAAAGCTGTTTCTATACAACAGTGCATTTACTCATTTCTGCCACTGAAAACTTGTCATCTTTTCAATTGGAAGAGAAACCGGTTCTTGGTATTTTCAGCTCAGAGAGAGTGACTGAAACAGTAGCCTACACTATCAAATAACACACAATCGGAACAAGCATAACAAGTGTATTTGATTGTTTCTATAAAAATATACTTTGTACACTCATGAGTAGATCATGCTACCCAGGGATAATGAAAGCAATTCAGTATACAGTACAAGGACGTGAGATGCGTTTTATCAAAGCTATAACAAATAATTGAACATTTAAATAAGTCAAGTTCTTTTTTCTGTTATAAGTGTTTCTCTTCCAGCAGCAGCACACAGGAGCTTGACTTCATGTGTGTCGAGTGTTGATGGATGTCATCTCATAGCTTATGCCTTATTGTTAGAAAGATACAAACCTACAGATACACTGTGGGTTATTTGGTGATATGGGAGTCAAGTTAATTTAATTCCTGATCAGATTCAGTAACTTTATCATGTGGTAGACATCAGAATGAAGTCAAGAATATCAAAAGTTGAATTTGAAAAGGTCATGCAAGCCCTTTTACATTTTACTATCAATGAAGGGTTGTATATGTTTTTCTATTGTTGCATGGATATTCTCACCATCCTACTATCTCTAGGCACTGATTAGACAGAACAGTGTGTAGAGAGTAGAGATCACCAGTAACAATTACTGAGATAAATATTTTATATTTTCTTTCACTGTGGCTGTTGAGAGTTTCTGTGCTCAATAATCATATCAACACGCTGCTAAAATGGAAACCATAGCCAGACACACTATACAATCAATCACTTAATTGTTTTCCAGTGTCCCCCCCCCCCCCTTTCCTAAGTGACACTAAGTCTGACACTGACCTTTAGGTGTGTTGTTAAAACGGGTTTATACAGTAATTAGTCATGTACTGAGCTGCAAAAGACATTTCCTAGAAAGTGTTCAATCATTCTGCTGTATTCTGAATAATGGTACTTCTCCTTTACTCAATGATCACAACATACAACACTAAAACTACCTGAATGAAGAAAAAAGGGACTTACATTATTTCGGTTGCCGGGTCCAGTGTTAATCATGGTGTACAAATTGTCACCCGAATTGTTTGAGTCTGGAAAAAGTGCAAACATACATATAATTGGTACTCTGCATTAAATGGATTGTGATTAACAGCTTAATTTAAGGTAAGTACTCACCTGCAGGGCTGGGCATGATGGGAGTTCCTGGGGGTCCTCCACCTCCAGAAGCTCCCTGTATAGAATATTAACAATGTACATGTCAAGGACCATTGAAAATGTTATTTAAACTGAAATTATGTGGTGAGATCTCAAATAGTATGGATGAGTCAAGATGTCAGGGTGTGTTCTCACCCCATATGCACCAGGAGAAGGTGATGAGTAAGGCATCTGAAACCAAAAACACAAACTTTACAGACCAGAAATGGGAATGCAAACCATCTTCTATACCTTTCAAATGTCATCATTCATCATTTGATCATCCTAATACCATTATAGCTATCTGTGGAAACCGTGACACATAATACTACAATTACATCCCAGACTAGAACCTTAGAACACATTAGACCTCTGCAGCTCTGAGAGGAGATCTGACTGCAATCTGAACCAGCATTTCTGTGGTATACGTGTGTGTGTGTGTGTGTGTGTGTGTGTGTGTGTATGCATTAGTACTCACAGAGTTGGCATTGTTAGGATTGGGCCATGGCCGACCAGTCCCTGGGCCCCTAGATGTTAAGACAGATATAAAACTGAGTAAGATATTGCATTAAAGTTGAACAACTTGTGTTAGAATACATGTACAAATAAAATGAAGGCTCACATGTTCACTCCTGGCATACCAGGACCCATGGTGTTGTGTGGGGGCCTCATCCCACCACCGAAGCTCTGAAAAGGCAACAATTAAGAAAATATATATATCTGAATGATTAATCAGCATTTATAAGGTGTTTTAAAGGACAGTAACAGGAGAAACATGAAAACCACTGATATGGCCATTTCTGAAATAACATTTCTTTGGATTTGTTTGGTATAAAATTTTCAAAAAAGTGAATATCAGTAGCCTACCTGAGGGCCAGGCCCCATAGGGCCCATGCCTCGAGGGCCACTCATTCTCTGCATTTGCCCCAAGTTAGGATGGCCTAGAAGGATAAAGGCAGTTTATATGAGTAACCAGAAAAATCATTTCTATTATGCAGATGTACTACAGGGAAAACAGTACTGATTCACACCTTGTGGTCTCGTAGGGTCCATATTAGGCAACATGGGATGAGGGCCCGGTCCCCCGCCTGGTGGCTACAGGAGATAAAACAAAGACTCAATGAAACTGCTGCTAAATATTCACTCACCAGCCGCATTATTAGGAACATCTGTGCAATCTAATACCATCCTTTCCAAGAGTTCTGCTATAAATTCTACTCTAACAAAGTTTTTGCTGGCAGTCAGAAAGGTGATTATTCAACTGTATGTTTATTACTGAAGACGTGGTGGGTGCTGGTGGTGTAGTGCATTATATCGTAACGTGTTCCTAATTTTTTGCCACCTTTGTGTTTGATAATGGAGTGGACAAAATATTAAGAACACCATAAGCATACACCAGTGGTTGTATATGTTTTATATGTATTATGCATCCATGGTGTGTGTGTGAGGTGTACCTGGTTCGCCATCCTGATGGGGGGACCTCTTGGGCCTCCGGCAAAGCGAGGTGACATAAAGGACTACAACAGAAACAACATTTCCCCATGAGATTTCAATTAAAAAGTTGCACACATCTCTCAAAATGTTGTACTATACTACTACCTCATCTGCATGTTTTGTGAATACTGAAAGCAGCATAAAGCATTAAGCTGAGACGAATGCCAAAGCATGAAGCATCAGCACTGAGAACCAGCGTTGCCAAATGACCGCAGATAGCAAAACAGAGAAAAAGAGAGAGAAAGAGAGAGAGAGGGAGTGTTACCTGACTGTGAGGTCCCATCATACTGTTAGGGGGAGGAGGCTGAGGGTGAGGAGAGCCCTGGGGACCAGGAGGACCCTGCGGCATTGCACAAAATGAAGAGGCAAGGAGGAAGATATAGGAGGGAGAGAGGGGAGGATGAGATGAAGAGAGAAAAGGGGGAGTGAGAAACAGAAGTAAAAAAGGAGGGGCAGAGAGAGAAGCAGGGTTACTGCAGGGCAGAGGACAGTTGGAGTGCGAGAACCAAAGTGTGGCGCAAAAAAAAAAAAAAGTACAAATGTACAACATAAGATGTTTATTTTCATGTACCAAACACAGTAAAAGAGAGAGACTGCGCAGAGAAGAGCAAGCAAATGACTGAGCCTTGAATGAGAAAAAAGAGACAGAGATATGGAGAGGATGTGGGCTCTTTTGCCTGTCAGTCAAGACATTAATAAGCCTGCTGCATGCAGCATGTTATCAGTGCTAATTTCCCAGAATTAACATCATCAATTAAGCTCTATGCAATTAGCTTTATAACAACACTAAACACCGGCACTGTGTAGCTAATGTTGCTGATCTAACAGAGAGTGAAGGGTCTAATTGAGCCTCCTCCAATGGATTCTGGTATGGAAAGTATGAGTGTGTGTGCGCTCATGTATCAATGTCAAAAATGTATTTCCTGATAAGAACTTACTATTAATTATTAATTAATTAAAGTGAATAGTTTGGTCCAGAGGAGGTACAGAAGCATTGCAATTTAATGTCACCTCTTAGAGCTAGCTCCATACAGTTGCCAGTTGAGTTTATCCTCATGAGATATTGATTTACAGTAGGTGCTGCACCTTTCGATTTCTCCATTAGGAAAAATGGCCAGGCCACGCCTGCCTGTTTACAGCACTGGAGGGACCCAGGCAGACAGATCATCTATGATGTGTACTACAAGTTCACTGAGCAGAGTGAAGCAAAATAAAAGACAAAAGCAGTACAGACACTAAAGTAGACACTATAGTTAAATGTTATATACAAAACCTTGACAGCATTTTACAAAACTGCAGCAGTGCAGCAGCTGAGGACATGACCAGCCCATCAATTCATTTGTCCAACCACAGGGAATTTAATTAATGGTGAGTTTGATAACTGTTAATTGTTGAAGCAAATTAGAAAATGAAAATACTTTTCATGGGGTTAGATTACAGGATTCCTAACAGTAACACGTAGTATCAATGAGGTGATAAACTGACCTGGAAAAAGCCTGGTGGCATGGGTCCTCCTGGCATGCCGTCACCAGGGGGCATCCCTCCCATTACAGGACTAGGGGCTGCTGCTGCACTCTGAGAGAAAAGACGAGACAAAAAAGACATTAAAACCGATCAACATGCTGATTGGTAATATTTTACCTTTTTTAGATCACAAACTGCATCACAGAACATTTGTGACCAAAGCTGGCCACAAGAGAAGCACATCTGAGGTAATTAAAACAGTATTGGACAAACACAGTAATGCTGGTTAAACCTGTCCTGGCAGTTGATCTAAACTGGTTCATGAGCACCATCTCACTTGGCTCCATGAACCTCGTTCAGACTAGGATTGAGCATTACTTGGTGAACAAGCTTTTTTTTTTAATTATTAGGAATTAAAATTTAATTCAATGTAAGTTGTTTAAAAGTAATTTAACCCCGCCCTGAGTCAGGGATTTGGTCAGTAGAACCACATCATTTGTGGGTACTGATGGGGTTGTTATTGAGGGTTTTGAGCTCTGCTGATCCAGGATCTAGTGGATCAGATAAGCATCAAGAGGATTCACTGAGTCAGTGGCTCCAAAGTGCTGTTGCACAGCGGGGGCTCGCTGGGCCGATTTCCTGCTCAAACCACAGCCCTAATTCACTAATGTGCCATTTGCTTCAGTCACACGCTCCTAATTGACTGAGTTTTTCTTCCCTGTAGCTGAAGCAATATGAGATGAGCTAATGTCTTCAGAGCTGTGGGGTTTAGCTCCAAAAGAATAGCAACAGAACAAGAGAGACTCCCTTCAGCCCCAGCTTGTAAATGCGAAGCTCACTCACATAATAGTGAAGATGTACACTAACAAGGAATGATTACTACAAGGATGTACGTATAAGCACCTATACACAAACACTCCTCGTCTCTGTACGGAGCCCTAAAGCTCTACAGACATCACTGGTCGATGGCCAACACACTCCCTGGTATCGACTGCACCTTCCCTAATAATATCTGCTCAGGCTGCCACTGTGAAATACCTCAGCAAGGAGAGAAGTGAGGCCAGAGGGAGAAGTCACGTCTTGTCTCGGATTGTGGAGAAAAATCAGCACGACGTAAGTGGCGGATCTCAAGAGACAGAAATCCTGAAAAAATGCCAAGCGTCTGGGTTTTCCTGTACCTAATTTAGAAAAGAATTTAGCTCACATACCCAAATACCATAAAACCTGATCCTGCTAAACGCAGCATGTGCATGTTTGGTGACCTGGCTGGTCTATGATGCTTTTTTTTTTTTTACCAAAGGCATAAGAAACACTGTGCTCACTCACTGATGACACTACTTTTCTCTTTGCTTGTATCTCTTCTTATGAGTGGAGTCAACACCATTCAACACCAGTCAATACCAGAATTTTATATTGATGAATCTGCTTAGCCACAAACACAATGTATACATGCACACTACAATACAGCATTGTGATGCTATGATGGACAGAGGGAGCATTATTATCTCAAGGCCTAAATAAATAAATAATCATTGCAAATCAAACTCATCACTGCACATCCTAAAATGCACAAATACTTCTGCACACATCACTCACGTATAACTTTCAGCTTTTGGCTAATGGATCAACTATGCTGTCTCTACCTGATCCAATCTGCACGCACACATTTATTGATTACTTTTCTAATCTTTGCCCAACATGTGGGAGCATTCATGCCGACGTTCACACGGCTCAAATCTAAAATCTCGACACACACTCTCACACACACACAGTAACGTTTTCATGACTCATCATTTTGAGCGTGAGTCTTTGAATACTAATGTTTTTTTAACCTATAACAGTGCTTAATTTAAGAGCATCTTTACCAAATATGGAAATATTTTGTTTCCTACTCTCTCTTCATCCATTTGTGATTAAATTACACTTTTGGCATTGAAGCTAATGTCAAGGTCTGCACCGTATTGCGAGTGTATACTGAGCAGTTGAAGAGCAACAGTGCATGAAGAAAATAACCAAATCATTTGCATTTATAAAACACAACCGGTTTTGCGAGAACCTAACTGCCCAGACAAGTCATTCATGTGCAAGTTAAACAAGAATGGAAGTAAGATGTCACCCTGCAGACTGCCACACGCCATTACTGACGAGGAAGAAACAACACAGCAATTCTCCTGTTTAGCTTGCACAACCTGTACGGCTTTACCAGACCTCACCATCCAGGCTCCAAGTTAAGTCAACATCATCAACCGCAATCATTTTGCTCTGCACACAGTTGAACAAACCATGATGCTTCTGCCACAGCTTTACAATTTCATCGAAGTCTCTCACACTGTTTAAATTAAATGGTAAAGGAGTTACCTAGTTATTCATAGTGCTGACCTCTTTTGCAACTTCATGGTAACTTCCTGGCAAAAGAATCACCCCCGCTGTAGTCTTCTCATTTCTTTTAACGAAGCAGACAATTTATTTAAAAATCTAGCCTCTTTGTGTATTTTTCTACGCTCCCATAAGGTGCAGGTTTCTAACTTCATCCTTCTCAAACAGCATAAAAGGCTGTCACAAAGCCAAGTTTAATACTGTACGCTTTCTTTTTACATTTATATGGTCTCACTTGTCATCACAGGAAATTAGAAAATGTCACAGGAACAGGATTTTTTAAAGTTTACATCTTTACGCAACTTAGTACAAAAGGAAGTTTTATGCTCATCAAAAGTGGATGTGCCTGGCTCGATATTTACGGTCACAGCAACAACTATATGGCCTGCAGCAGTCTTCCTGTCACAGATCTCCAAGTTAACCACAAAAGCACATGCATCAGATAAGACAGGACCCAGGCTTTATATTTGTAGAACTGTTAGCACAGAATTATTAAACTGTATTAAATCATTATCACTACAAAACCGTCTTGCAAATGTTAATTAGTGTAGGAAATATATGAAAAAAAAAAATAAAATATATATATATATAAAAATAAAGACGTCGTCACCTCTCCCACTCCAGAAATGCATGTTGCGTTTTATTTTTACTGAAAGACAACATCTGTAATGTAAGTGCAGGCAGATGTTACTCTGTTTGTTATAGATAAAGATTAATCTACAGTTTATGGCTCATGTCGTAAGGCTCAGATGGTCTAGGCTCACACAATCATGCTGTCTGGCCTCTTCACGGTGAAAAAGCAACTGCAGTTTGTTTAGTTCCTCTACCCATAAGTCACCCATTCCTGGAATGAGGCCTGCAAAGACGTAATCAAGTAAAACAAAGCTGCATTTAAAAGTTATTGACCAAGAAGTCATAAAACAACGTCAACAATCTACCTAGCTGTGTAGAAAGCCAGACTGAAAAGCAACGAGCATGGCGGGTTCCCAGGCATGTTATGTGAGATCCTTATCATGTCCCACTTAAGCGCACAGCTGTGCTTGCTGGACTGTCCCAAACAGTCCAATGCTGCTTTCGATCTGAAAGAGCCACGTCTCTCCACAGACTCCCCGGTACAGGAAAGGGGCAGATGTCTCAGCCCTGCCCCAGGCTATGAGGCTCTAGTCTGGGGCCTTCCTTACAACTACCCAGGAGACCTCCTGTAAGACAGACTACCCCCCAACCCCCACCCCCAACATGCATGCACTCATCTACCATGATTCAGTGTGTACATGTGTATATTTAAAAGCACACAAGCATCCAAGGAGAGGAGGGGGGGGGGGGGGGGGGGTGATTTACAGCAAAGACCACCCAATGCCGGCTCTTCACCCAGCCTGCTCTTAACAGCCTCACTTCTTCCACTGGAACTAACGCTCAAAAAGAAACCAGCCCCGATGTTTAGCTTGTAAATGTTTAACCATTAATCAACATCATAAAACCCACTCTGGATCCCGACTGGATGCTCTTTCTCTCTCGCTACTTCTGCTGTGGCAGGTCCCTTCCACTTCTCTCTCTCTCCCCACCCCCCTCTTTTATATTCCCTCAGTTCCTCCGCGGTGGATGCTGGGCATATGCCACAGTGCCACTCCCCTTTCCTTTTCCAATCTGCCCCTCAGCTCCGTGACAGCCATCAATCAGCTGCTGATGCCATGGCGACCAGGCCCCTGGGGGAGCGTTCGTCAGGCCCAGCATGAATACACCAGGGCTTTACGAGCGCTGCCGGCTAACAGAGCAGCACTCACCTCCCCCACACCTAGACAAAGGCTAGGGTCCAAGGACTAGTACTGTCCACACACACACACACATACACACACACTTTCCTGACCCCCCCAACATCCACAAATGAACACAAGGAGAACCAACATCAGAGCGAAGGGCAACCGCAAGATGTCGGGGGGAGCCAACTGCACAGAAACTCTCAAAGCTCCTCACCACAGCAGCCCACTGCCCAGACTGACGTTTCGCTGTTCCCTCATTTGCTTAATGCTTTCCATGTTATGAAAATGCTCTCAGTCAAACCAAGGGTTGCAATCTAACAGCTTATTTTGTGTCGTTCGTTCTTTAAAAAACTGGAGGACCATCATAGTCCAAGAGAAACAGCAAAACAATTTTAGCTCAGTTGTTCTTACAGCTTTTCTTAAAACATAAGATTTTAAAAGCGCAATATTCTGCACTTTATGTCTGAAAACATGACATTTCCTCTAAACACATACAAAGCATTCAGAGATATATCATATCCCATGAGTTTGAAACAATAAAAAAGGCTAATTCTACACAAGCAAACCACAGCAATTAAAGTTATTGTATTCAATTACCATCAAGTGACTGGCTCAATAAAGGTTTTTAACAAGTAAACCGCGCTCTTCCTTTGTCCGTACGAGTTGGAATAATAAGGAATGTGGTTATTGAAAGGGCAGAGCCACGCTGTAGCCTCACTCCTGGCTCCCAGGTCACCTGCCAGATCAGGAGGCCTGTTACCCTGACAACCCTATCTGCCAAGGGCAGGACCAACATCTCCATTTTAACCCAATCCTGCCTGATACATCACCGATCTACCTGAAAGTATCAGTCCGCCTGAGAGGATTCCTTAACTTTGTTTTACTTTGGCTCTGCTTACACAGCAAAACCTGAAAAGTATTTTTTATTTATTTAAAACAAGTACACAGTGCTCTACTAATAAATGTTTTCCGATAAGGCCAGAAGAACATAAGGATGGGAACAACAAAAGCCACTGACAAGCAGCTCACACTTTCTTTGATCCACAGCAGGATCTATTTGATGTTCTTTTTGAATGCTCATTCAAAGGGGGACACTATGCAGCACATGAAAACACCACCATCTCCAAAGCTGTGTAATTATCAAGATGCAAAACACCCATAACATGCAAATATGGAGGCGCTAATATAAGATAAGCATGTACTTGTCCTGAGCGTCATCTCATTAATTCTGGGTCTGAGACTGCCTCTACAGTTTTTCAGTTTTAAATCCATCAGGATTATGTCATTGCAGGTAATATTTTTTAACATGTGCCTGAGCTTCTACAAATCAGGCCAGCTGGAAAAATCCAGACATATGTAAAAAAAAAAGTCTCAACAAAAAGGGACACAACACATTCTTTACTGTTTTAACAACTACAGCAGGGTGCTTCAGTGTAGCACTCGACAGGTCTAACTCAGGATATGCTGACATCAGCATCAGTTTCCGAGAAGCCTATAAAGCTCCTTGTTGGGTGCATCATTCGACCCACCAACTGGGCAAGATGACCGGTCATAAATTCTGTCCCAAGTTGCATTTTGTAGTTAAATACAGCAACAAAAGGTGCTAGGGGAGGATACAAAATGACTTGCAAAACACACTGAAGAATGCATATAAGAGAAATTAGACAACGTAGATTACATCATTTGAGAGTGAATCACAATAGGTCTCAAAGCCAAAAGGGAATCACAACGACCAGACGTATGGCAGCTGTATTATTCTCGAGGGGGAATGTGGCAGATTTAGTCGGAACTTGAGTGTTTATGAACAGAGATTATACGCACATTGCTCTGATAGCTCAAAAAAAAGGGAAAAAAAACTGACTCACTGCACAACCCCGAGGGCATTATTTACACTACTTCTTAGCCTTGATAGGAAAGTTGTTGTCTTCTTTATCAGAAGACAGAGCGCTATGTGCAACAGTTCCCATGTAAGCATTACTCACGTAGTCATGGAAGGCTTTAGCTTCACTGGAGTGGTCACATGTCTCTCTCCTCTCTGGCGCAGCACAATACAAGTCCCAGAATACACTGTGGACAAGACAGGTCATGAAGCAAACAAAACCACACAAACAACCCCTGGACATGTTTACGGGGAGATGGGAACATTATCACTTACCACCACCAGGAATGCAGGAATCCAGGGGGTTCTCCGAGTGTTATGTTTTTCTCCCATCGTATCTAGGAAGAGAGGGGTTTCAATATTACATTACATTTCAATACTGATGTTGCTACACTAATACAGTGTGTAAGCAGGTGGAGGAGATTTACAGAAAATATTAAGCATTACAATAAATAATGGG